>NC_092357.1:64162989-64407856 GCF_963676685.1 Mytilus edulis | reverse complement strand
AGAGAGAGAGAGAGAGAGAGAGAGAGAAAGAGAGAGAGAGAGAGAGAGATATATGTGTTCGTTGTTATTTATCTATGATTTCAAAAGAGCAAAACGCTTGGTCTTGTTTAACGAGAGTTGCACAACCTGATGGGAAATGTCGACAATTTATATATATTCGAAATAGAAATATTTCCGTTGTTTTTTTATCTTACTATTCCAATTTTGCACGTTCAGATAGGAACGAACGAGTAGGTTCAGTAAGACCCTTTCGCAGCCCAAAATATAGCTGTTTTACAAACTTGTTAAAATGTAAACTTTTAGCTATTTATTGGAAAGTACTTACAATATAGCTGATTAAATTACATTGTATATACACACCAGGAACAAAACAATTTATAGACAAAGCTACTTGACACATTTGATAAACACTTTAAGAATTGATATATTTACTGAACAAAGTATATCTATATAGTAATTACGTGGATTATAATCTTTGAATTAATAAAAAAAAAACAAATGCATAAAATTGTTAATGTTAAGGCACCCTGTTTGAAAACATGGATTAAGGTAACGAGTAAGCTACGTGACACATTGTCTACATTTTGGAAAATAATCATTCAAACAAGGACACAACTACATGTACTTGGTCTACGTATAGTACTGACCCGGTTTTATTGCAATCTGTCTACATACGCTAAATAATAACTTATATTAATGACAAATCTACTTGACCTACTATTCACATAACACATATATATATATATATTATACAGTTAAAATTAATAAAAATGCTTGACACGTACACTGGCTTCTTACACGAGTGACAATCTTTGCAAAAATGAAACAGCTATATTTGACAGTCACGCACATTATTCAAACGTGGTATGAAGGCCAGACGAAGGACGCCTTCGGGTGCGGGAGTTTCTCACTTAATTGAAGACCTATCGGTGACCTTCTGTTATTGTCTGTTCTATGGTCGGGTTGTGGTCTCTTTTACACATTCCCCATTCTCATTCTCAATTTTACTAAACAGTTTGATCTAGTGACAAAGTCACCGTTCACACTGTCTACATACAAGGATTAAAAACGTAATATAATGACTAAAGCTACATGACTCATTGTCGTCACACATGTAATAAATTCCTTAACACAAGCCTCGGTCACACCTTATCGGATAGCTCGAACGGACGCCTAACGGATAACTTTGTTTCAATCCGTTCATGTCCGTTAGACGTCCGTTCTTATCCGTTAGACGTCCGTCCATATCCGTTGCATGTCCGTTAAGCAAAACTTTGAACAGAGTTCCAACGGATAAAATGTCCGTTGAACGTCCGTTAGGCGTCCGTTTTGTACGGTACTCGTCCGTTTTGTTTCCGTTTTGTATCCGTTACGTGTCCGTTATACATCCGTTGGAGGTCTGGAAAATAAATTCACCAAAGGACTTCTACCGGACGTTTAACGGATAAAACGGATGTTGAACGGATGAGAAATGGACTCATACCGGACGTATAACGGATAAAACGGATGATGAACGGATCTGAAACGGATAAATGCCAATTGAAAATTTCTCGTCAGAAATGCCAATTATTGGTATGTCAGATTTCTAAAGGTTCGTGAATTCTTATTATTCATAATCGATCTTAGAGTATAGGCACGTCTTCACAATCAAGCAGCTCTTATTCAGGCCAGACACTGTCCTTTGGTGGAATTTTGAAGACCAAACCAAAGCCAGTTACACAGAAACATTTTGAATATTTATGCGATTTACATGTATTATAATTGTCGCCTTTGATTTTTTCGTATATCTTGTTCATCCATTTTATCCGGTACGCTTCCGTTAGGTGTCCGTTTTCTGCGGTACTCGTTCGTTGGATGTACGTTGTCCGGTACGTTTCCGTTTCTCGTACGTTGCATATCCGTTGTGTGTCCGTTATGCATCCGTTACGCGTCCGTTTTATTCGGTTAGTACATCAACAGACTCCCAACGGATAATAATTTTGTCAACGGACAACTTTTATTTTCATCCGTTAGTCGTCCGTTCGTGCTATCCGGTAATATAAGGTGTGACCGAGGCTTTAACACAGCTACATAGCACACTGTCTACATACATTGATTGTAGTATTTAAAGAATGGAACAAGCTATTCGACATGTTTTCTACTTACACAGATACATGAAATGAAACTTCTAAATGAACAACACGCAAACTGACCGTACGGTGAACAAAAATGAATAATAAGTATAACAGCAATGACAAAAAGACGTGACAGACTGTCTATATATACATCTATTTATTATAAGCTTTGTAATTATAACAAAACTTATTAACACACTATTTATTTACATGGACTTTTTTGTACCCGTTACGAAAAATTGGCACATTTTTTTTTGTCGATTTTTTTTTCAATTATCAGCTGCATTCACTCAGGTGTTTTTCCATTAGCGGAAGAAAAATCCATTCCAGTAATGTCCTACCATATCGATATAAAAGAAAGAGAGAGGCAAACGATACTAGACAGACATTCAAACCCATAAGTCGGAAATAAACTGATAACGCAAGGGAGAAAAAGAAAAAGACCAACAGACAAATAATAGTACACTTAACACAACACACCAAACTAAAGACTAAGCAACTATAACCCTTCCAAAACCTGGGGGTAATTTCAAGTGCTCCGGAGAGGATAGCAGATTCTGATGTACACGTGTAACCCGTCGTGTTGCTTTGTTCGAAGATTAACCGTTATGGACATTTGATACCGAGGCACTCTTTACATAAAAAAAATAGTGGATACATTTAACAGTCTTGAAAATTCATGCATCATAAATTAATAATTATAATATGTTAAATTTAGTACTTCTCATTTGAGTTTAAGTTATGAGTATGAATTTCTCTTCTTTTTAATTTCTTATTTTCAACATGTTCAGGTGCCTGACATAGCATTCTTCATTCTAAATTTCAAGCAATTATTTAAAAAAGCTTACAGTGATTAACTTTTTTATGAGATAACGTTAGGTAGAAATTTTATAGAATTATCAAAATTATATATTTGAGGCCTATACTATTTGATTACCTTTTTATTAAACGCATAAAACATAATTTAACGTTTATGTTAATGCTATTTTGTAACGGTGTATCCACCGCTTTCACGAATTCATGTTATTAATCATTAATATTTATGAATTTTAATTATTCTTTTTTTTTTTAAACGATAAATCTTTTATTGCACATTTCTTTGCTGTTTAACAAATTACTCGACTCACAGCATTCAGCCGGGTATCCCTGTGAATTAGTTACTGTTTAACCAGGGAGATTATACAGTAAATTTATATTTATATGTATATATATATATATTAATTATGATTAGTTATCATAAATACAATACATTGATTTTAACAATTTGTCTAAGTTCTTAGTTATGTGGAGGTCATCATAATGTAACGTAAATACGGAAGTTGTACTATTCATTATCCGATGTTGGTTATAATTTAATCATTGACCCTTAACCTTGATCGGCATAATCTCGTGAAAATTGAGATGATCGAATGATTGAAGGATATTAAACACGTGGAATGATTTCATGAACAAAGGATCTAAATTGAGTATTTCTAAAGGTGAGTTTTGTTATATTCCCATTGACTTATGATAAATTGATCAAGAAGGATTTTTTTCCCCCTAAAATATTAGATATTTTCCAGTAATTAGACAGTAGACAGTACGGGGTCAAAAATCATGTCCTACAGGTAAACATTGACCATGCGTCACATTTAAACATCTTAAAATAATACATTTGTTTACATTTGAGTTTTTCTACATAATATATATAGTAATACAGAAGAATGATCATGCGCAATAATACATTATGGTTATTATATTTTTTTATAAACATCATTCAAAAATCTACTTGTTGTTTTATCAAGAAGTTTCATATTTTCATAATGTTGTTTAAATTCTGTTTTAAATATTCTATAGACATCAACATTGTTTTGTTTATACTCTGATGCATATGTAGATTTATGAATAGAGAATAATATTACAGTGAGAAATAGATTAATGTCATAATAATTTTTATCATATATTTTGTAGCCTAGTATTAGATTTTGAAGGTGATTATGTGTGTTCCCATTTTTATTTTATCAAGGAGTATTTTGACCTTTTTCCAAAAGTTTTTAAAGTATTTGCATGAAATGAAAAAAATGTTCATAGTTTTCTAATTGGTTGCAAATATGGCACTGGTCATCATTTTTCAGATGCCAGGTGTACAATAGTTGTTTACAAGGAAGTATATAATGAATTAACTTCCATCTGAATATTTTTAGTTTGTTTACTTGTAAACTATTGAATATAAAGTTCAGCATTTTGTACAAATGGCTTGATGAATCTAATTTTAATTGTGTTTTCCATTTTAGAAAGCCAATTGGTGTTTTTTCCAGTATATAACATGAGCTAATACTTTTATAAATTTCTTTTGATGGAAGGTTTTCAATTCTGATCAATTTTGTATTATTTTGTGTTTTTAAGTATAGCCTTTTATCTGTTTTAACTTGAGTATTGCGCGAGTTATCTGATTTCATTATCATTTGCCATTTTTTTGGTATTGCAGCTCTTATTCTAGATAGTTCTGATATCCAGTTGGATTTGAGGGTCAATTTATCTAATACTGCCTTTTGTGATATATTTCCTGCTTCATCTATTATATCATTAATAAATAGTATTCCATTGGTTATCCAATGTGAGAATATTAAACATTTGTTTTGAAATTTTATATGTTTATTGCCCCATATGTATTGTTGTCTTATATTAATAAAATTTGTACTGTTGGTTTTTATTTCAGAGATATTTTTCATCTTAAACCAACTTTTGACTATTTCTAAATAGAAAAGAGGGATTGTTTTACTGAGTTTTGGGATTGCTTTTATGCTACCTGGATTCATGTTAAATAAAGAAAAGTTTTCTCCAAATTTATTGAAAAAGAAAAGGGGGATGACTTTCCAGTTTGCAAATTGTGTTGATGTTAAACGTTTGACCCAGGATAATTGTATAGCTGATAAAAAATCATCAATGTTGATCATTTTAAGGCCTCCTTCCAAGTAATCTTTACATAGGGTGATTCTTTTAACTTTTTCTTTTTTATTACCCCAGATGAAGTTGTAAATTATTTTTTTAAATTCATTTAAAAATTCTTTGGAAATGGTTGTTACTGATGCCAAGAAAGTTAAATTTGGTAAGATGAGAGATTTAATTACTGTTATTCTACCTATCATTGTGAGATTTCTTCTGTTCCAGCTATTGATTGTATCTTGAGACTTTCTTAGAATTTTTTCAGTATTTAATTTGTCACATTCATTTTTATTAAGTCCAAAGTATACACCTAGGCTTTTAATAGGTTCTTTATTCCAGTTAATGTTTTCATATTTATCTTTACAGCTTTTAAGTCTGCCTAGCCATATTCCTTCTGTTTTTGATCGGTTGAGTTTAAGACCTGAGAGCGTTCCAAATATTTCAATAATATTCAAAGCATAGCTAATTTCTTGCTTGGATTTTAAAAAAAGAGTTGTGTCATCGGCTAATTGTGAGATTTTCAGACTATGTGTTTTGGAATCTAATTTTATTTGAAATCCCTTAATACCAGTATCTTGTCTTATTTTGCATGCAAGAATTTCTACTGCTATTGTGAAAATTAGAGAGCTGCACGGACAGCCGTGACGTATCCCGCGAGATACATTGTAAGTTTCTGAAATCCACCCATTATTTAGCATGCAGCCTTTAATATTCTTATATAATGTTTTAACCCATTTAATAAAAGAGTTTGGTAGACCAAATTTTATAAGGGCTTCATACATAAAGTCCCATTCTAGCGAATCAAAAGCTTTTGAAAAATCAATAAAGAGTAATGCACCATCTATGTTAAAAGTTTCAGCATAGTCTATAATGTCTTGGATTTGGCGTATATTAAAACCAATATATCTATTTTTGATATACCCATTTTGATCTCCATGAATTATTTTCAGCAGTATTGGTTTTAAGCGCTGGGCTATTGTATATGCAATGAGCTTAGTGTCTACATTTAATAGCGTAATTGGTCTATAATTATCCAGTGACAAAGGGTCTTTTTTTTTGTAAATTAAAGAGATGATACCTATCTTTTGTATAGTTGTTAGTTCTCCGTCATCATAGCATTTATTAAAAACTTCAACTGTAAATTCTTTTAAATTACTCCAAAAAGTGCGATAAAATTCTACGCTTAACCCATCTATTCCTGGAGATTTATTTAATTTCATGTTGAATATTGCTTTAGTGCATTCTTCTATAGTTAAGGGCCCCCCCAAGGAATCACTTTCTTTTTCTGATAGTTTGTGATCAATGTTGGTTTCATTTATATAATTTTTTATATCATTTAAGTTTGGAGAAGTGCTTTTATATAAGTTTTCATAGTATGATCTTTCTATATTTAGGATTTCTGCAGAATCTGTTACTATTTTCCCTTGATTATTTTTTAGCGCTGTAATGCTCTTTTTTGTTTGTCTTGATTTTTCAAGGCCAAGGAAATATTTAGTATTTTTCTCTCCTTCTTCTAGCCATTGTACTCTAGATCTTATTTGTGCACCTTTAACTTTATTTAAATAGAGGTGTTCAAGTTCATTTTCAATGTTTTTAATTTCTTTTTTTATAATTTGGCTTGCATTTGTTTTCTCATTTAGTTTTCTTAATTTTATTTCTAAATTTTTTATATCATTTTTATTTTCAGATGATCTTTGTTTGCAGTAAGTAAGAGTTGCGGTTCTTACCTCTGATTTAAACATATCCCAGAGTGTTTTTAAATTTTTGGTGAGTATTTGTACTTTATAATTTTTGATTAAATCATTTATGAGGTCAATATATTTTTGCTCTTTAAGTATACTATTGTTAATTTTAAAGAAACCCCTGCCTCTTTCTTCTGAATTTTGTCTAACTTGTAAAGAAATGGCTTGGTGATCAGTGTATGAGATCATTGCAGGTCTAATATCTGCTTTTATAACATGCGGTCTTATATCAGGACTAATCAAGAAGAAGTCAATTCTGCTCGCTATGTTTGTTTCATTTTTCCTTCTCCATGTGAATTGACTAGTATTTGGATTAAGTTCTCTCCATATATCTGTTAAATTATTTTTCTTTATTAGTTTTTTTAAGCTATTTACTGGTTTGTAGTTTCTTGGGATGATATTAGTTTTTCTATCATTAATTGAGAGAGTTTCATTCATATCACCTCCTAATATAAGGATACCCAAACGATTGTTTTCAATAATATTTTGAACCTTTTTGAAAAATTTGTTTCTATTTTTGTGTAGATTTGGAGCATAAACATTTATTAGAGTAAAAATATTGTCATTTATTTCTATGTTTATCAAAATTATTCTACCTTCATTATCTTTTATTTCGTTTATTGTTTTACATTTTAAATTGTTTTTGACAAAGATTGAAACACCTCTTGATTGTGTGTTACCATAACTATGAAACATTTTGCCATCAAACTCTTTATTTATTGTTTGTTCAATATTTTCTATAAAATGTGACTCTTGAATGAAAAGAATGTTACATTTTTGATTTTTTGTCCATAGTTGTAATCTTTCTCTTTTGTTTTTTTGGCCTAAACCTTGACAGTTTAGTGATATTATATGAAGATTTTCACCCATTGTTTAATTTAGAGTTTATATGTGTAGTTGATATCAAAACTACATTTACAAGGAGACATATTTGTTTCACATCATATTCACAAAGTACTTTCATTAAATGTTTGGTTTTAAAGTTACACAGTATACTATAAAAACATTGGTACATGTACATGATTATTTGTGATTTAAATATATACAGTACTGGTAAACAAAATATGTGCACATACTTCACAATGTTCATGGAAGAAAATGAGACATAACAACACAAATATATATAAGCATTCATACATGTATTTAAACACATATTTTCATTTAATTGTCCCCATACATTAGTTTTAAGTATTGCTTTTTTGCCATAATTTGAGACTATAAATATATAATAAAAAAAAAACAGATATATTTTTTTTGTATCATGTATAATAATTTTATTGTTATTTATTTGTAGGTTTGTTATTTTAACAGTATAATGAGATTGTAGGACTATGTACATGATGTAGGCGTTTACCATGTTTACAGTATTTACGGAAACAATTGGAGTAGTTATTGTTTGCAGAACATACAGAATTAGTACTTGCATTTTTTTACAGAGGAACATGTTAGATGGTGATACATGTATTTGACTTGCGATGGATTGACAAAAGATTTTTATATTGTGGATTAAATTGGGCATTTGAAATATTTCTAATGTGTGGATTACAAGTGATATCCAAATGTTGTTTACATGATGTAAAATAGGACTATGAATAAGTTCTACTATTATAAGGATTAAAATGGACGGATAATTTGTTATAAAGCAAGGATGTATCATTGAGAAGTTGTTGCGGATAGTTAGCGAGATAAACAGAAAAATTGAATTCAGATATATGTGGAGTAATGAAATGATATCTATCAGGGATAGCTTCTTTATAAACTTTAAATTTGTTGGATCTATTTTATTTTTATTTCTGACAGCTATTCTATTTTCTATAAACAGTTCAAAAATATATTTATTTAATATGTTTATTGTATTTTGATTCTGTATTATTAGCGTCTTAATAAATTTGATTATCGATACAATTTTTTGTATGTATTTTTCATAAACAGGGAAGGCTGTTTTAGTGATTGTTTTATCACAGCTTGACTTGTTCTCATCTCTTGTTTGTTGGATCGCATATTGAGAGCAGAAACATTTATTCATTGGTTTCAGGAATGGGGTTATTTGAAAATCATTCTTTTCCATAATAAACAATATTATACACAGTTCATTACATATATATACATTTTCATTCACATGATTAATATTTATATTATTACTAATTTCAAGGTATATATAATCTAGAATTATATCACACTTTGACTTATTTTTTTTTGTATTTTTTTTTTGCATAAAAAGAAAAATAGACAAACAAGTAAAAAATATAATACAATATTTACAATTATTCATGGTTGTGTTTTAATTTGTAATTGTTAGGAGTTTTCAGATGTCCTTGGTTTTGTTGAGCCAATATCTCGGTCATGCAAAGTGTCGGTTGGTGTTGTTGCAGATCGTTTTGCTGTTTTTTGCTGTGGGGTTGTTCCAAGATATTTGTCCAGCGGACCGTGAGTTGTTTCCTGGGATTTGGATACTTTTTTCTTTTTCTTTTTTTTTTTTTGATTTTGTTCAGGAGACTGTTCTATTGGTGCCTCCGACTCTGATTTAGATATGTTTTGTGTTGGTACATCTACTTTACTGGTATCTTTGGTAAGTTCGGTAATATTACTGGTTTCTTTATTCTGTGGAGTATCATCAGTATGTGAGAGATTTTCAGTCGATTGAGATGTAACAATCTCCTCATCTTTCTCCAATTCATTTTCACTTCCTTCATCTGACTCTTCTGTTGAATCCTCTGAGGCAATTTGACTGTTTTTATCAAATTCAGAAATGCAGTTCTTTGAGATATGTCCGTTTTCACCACATGTCTTGCATTTCCAATCATTGCTACAGTTTGTTTTTTTGTGACCTTTTTGCAAGCATTTGGAGCATTCAATGTCTGTGTTGTTCTCATTTATTTGTCCTTTATAAAATATGAGGCCACGGTACTTGCCAATTTTTACGTTTCTTGGAATTGTGTGTGGAAAGGGTTCGCAATGAAAAATTCTGTCACCTGTTTGACAGTTTGTCATAAACCCATCGATCCTTAATCTTTCTCTGTGATAATTGAGTATTTTGAGGTGCCAATTTTGCAGGTATCTTAACAATTGGCCATCATCGGCGGACAGTGGTATATTTTTCATCCTTATTCTCACAGTAGTCGGACTCTCTTTTTCTACATATCTTGGGTTTCTAGGGTATACTTCAATGCGTTTTTTCCTTACTGTAATTGAATTAACCACAAGTGTATTCCTGTCTTCCTCATTGTCTGGGTAGATGCGCCAGATGCCTCCAATTACCCTCTGAAGCCCGTTTAGATGGCTAGCTGGTATTGTGAGGTCAATACATCTAAACAGTTCTGTGTGTGTTAGGTAGTTGTTTTTGTCGGGTTTTGAGATACCGAAAATGTCTGATTCAAGAATAAATACAGGCTTGATGTTGAAATATTCAGCGTCAGGTTCTGCATTATCTTTGGAAAAGTTGTTGTTTTGTTTCAGTGCCGAGACATAGGAGCCGGCCATCTTGTCATTGTAAGGATTTTCACTGTTTTGATTACTCATATTGCAAAGTATAAAACTTCTGTATTTTGTTATCTAAAAACACTGGACACTTTTAATTTGCAAAACACTCATTTGCAAATCCGCCGCCGCCTCAAACAAGAGCTACAATATCATGTATATAACCAAAATGTGCAGAATTACATGGGATTCAATAATTTCATTGGTTTTCTACAGTTACTTTCATATTTATTTTGCAATTTGAATTATAAAAACATGGGATTTTCAATATCCCATGGGACAGGGCAAAATCCCATGGGATTTACCATTATCCCATGGGATTTTGGTTAAATCCCATGGGATTTTTTTTTGTCCCATGGGATTATTGTAGTCCCATGGGATATTTGTTGTCCCATGGGACAAAAAAAATCCCATGGGATTTTTATTATCCCATGGGATTTTTAATATCCCATGGGACAAATTAAAATCCTATGGGATTCTAATTGTAAATATATAGATATAAATAAACAGTAATGTGTATGTTACAATGTTTTCTATTTGGTAGTAAATTATTATAAGATGAATCTTTTTAATTGAATATCTTTTTTTCTTGGGAAATGTTAATTTAGCATATTGTTCTTTAACTGTTCAAAACTAAACTTTTAAACAACAAAGCAGATAATGTAAGTATCAATATATGTTTATTCATGAATTATAGAATACTTTCTTGAAACACAATTATTTGCCATTTGAAATCAATAAAAACTCTATTGGTAGGCTTAACATACTAGTAGCTATTTAAGTAAATCTATTTTTTTCACAATATCCCTCAACACAAAACATTAATAGTTTCTTATCATCCAGCATTGTTTGATGGTATAGTCCACTTTTTGGACATTCAGCACAGAACTTTGACATTATTGTGGTTTCAATATTTTTTTGAATTTAAAAGAACTTCAAATCATTGACTGAGTGATGAAAATAATAACTGATCCAACTTTTGTCTTTGAATTTATTCTGGTCTTGTTTCTATGTTTTCTCCATTTATTCTAGGTGGTGAATTTCAATCCTTCTGAAAAAGAACCAATAAAATCTAAAGTAATGGATTATACAAAATTGTTTTCATACATGTAGCAATAATATGATTTTCAATAAAAATAGCTATGCGATATGGATTTTACTGATTGTTAAAGGTTGTCCAGTGTCATCAGTTGCTAACGGCCTACATCCTTTGGTCTCTGATGGAGGGTTGTCAAATTAGCAATATACCACATCTTCCTATTCTAATACCATATAACAATCAATTAATTTATTCTTCTTTATAACATTTGGGTATTTTCCCAAGTTATATACATAATATATATATATACTGTAAATTCGGAATTAATGCAAGTTTTTTTTTATTGCGAAAAATGCAACGGAGTTGTAAACGCAATAATTTAAACTTGCATTATGAAATATTTTATATGGATTAAACAGGATTTTTCTCAAAATCGTAAAATTTTAAATCGCATTTAAGTCTAAAATGACAGAATCGCAATAATAAATGCAGGCCATAATTTATGAATTTACAGTATAAAGATCAATATTAAAACTTTAGACAACTATAATAACATTCCATTATTCACAAGAATTTGCAATATATTATACAAAATGCAGACAACAGAAACAATATTTCTTTAAGCTTTTGAAGTTCGGACAGATTTCAATTTGTGTTTTATTTGTATGAAAAAATACCTTGAACATATTGGAAATTATAACATTGATACAAAAAAATATGTATGTTTTATCCTTACTTTTTTGTGTTGTTGGCTTGCTGTCTCATTTTAATATACATTTAAACATACATCAATAATCTTCTTCTTTATTAAAAGTAAAAATGGGATATTTTTGATTTTGATATCCCAAAACATTATAGTTCTATCAAACACCAATGTGTTTGATATTAATTTTAAGACATGTATAAATGTTCCAGACCATATCAGTATTCGGATGTTACTTTTACGGTCCAGAACTTACAGTCCCACCATATGTGTACAGTCAGACCATTTAAGTATATTTGTACTGTCTGGTACCAGCTCGACCAAACCTGCGTTTTTATTTTAACTGCAATTAAACTTTTTGTATTAATCTATTAAAGATTTCAGTTATGTTGATCTGTACTGTACATTTGTTTGTAATAAACTTGACCAACTTCTTAAAATTGGGCAAGCGTACAGTCCAAATACTTGTTTGTTCTGGAACATAAACATGATTAACAAGCATTTGGCAGGATGTCATGCTAAAATCCCATTAATATTAGTACTAAATTTTGAGTATATACATGTAAATCCACAAGTTACTTACTGAAATTCATGGTTAACACTCACCAAAAACTTACAATTTAGAGGAAAGACTGGAAAGATGAATGCACTAACACTATCAAAACAGAGCATAAAACTTACCGAAAAACAAGATGTTTTACATTTATCCAGGAGCAGGATAATTGAAAAGTTGTTTTTTTCTTTCTCTGCTGTCCATCATATAACCTTTGATTTCATTCATGCAAAATATGAAAATCTGCAAAGGTAAGACCTAGAACCTCAACTTATCCACATTTTGAATTTTGAACTGCATACTTGTCCTTTTCATCTTGCTGACAACCTAAACATAAAAAAATGATAAAAACATAATTCTAGATTGACTTTGTGTATTTATTTTTGTTGGTACATGTACAAACAATTTTCCCAACTTTAAAACGAAAACATCATCGCCAAAGAGGAGGTCATACTAACCTCCGAAATATTTAAACAAACCGAAATTATTACTTGATTAAGATCTTGTCGTAAATTAATGGCATAGATACTCTTATTTTTGAAAACTTGATGTCTATTGCATACTTATATTCCTTTATACGAGAGTATGCATATTAAGATGGACTCCATAGACTTTAATGTTAGCATGATTAATTTTACAGTCACTGACAGTTTTTCAGTTCTATGTGTACATTTTGAGAGAATCTTGCAATACTGTATATTCTGATATTCAGAACTTATTGTGAGGTTTTTATTAATACAACTGAAAGCTGTATCTCGTTTTCATTTCTGATACATATTTATGAGCTGAAGACCAGTGCCGAATTTTTCTCACTGCATTGAAGACCCATAGGTGACCTTCGGCCGTTGTCTGCTCTTTGATTGGGTTGTTGTCTCTTTGTCAAATTCCCAGTTTCCACTTCCCATTTTATATCATGTATGCTGATTTTTCTTAAATTACAATATTCAATCATGCAATTTTGTCCATTATTGAAAATACGATAAGCAAAAATAAATGCACAAAAAATTTAACATTGTTATATATGTAAAAGACTTTTTTTTAAATTCAAAACAGTTGCCTACACTGTTAATTTCCTTGTTTGATTTCATATTTTTAAAGCCTTTATAGCTAGCTAGATGGTATGCCGGGGCGGATCCAGCCATTTTAAAAAGGGGGGTTCCCAACCCAAGACAAAGGGGATGATCCTATATTCATTTGATTTGTTTTATTGTCTCATACAAGAATATATATGGTTTGACGGTGGGGATCAGGGATCCTGAAATTTTTTCACTTAACCACTGGATGACAGGGGATCTCAACCATTTAAAAGTTTCTGAAACATGTGGGGGTGGGGGTGAACCCCATGGACTCTCCCTATATTTCCTTTTATTTGTTTTATTGTTCTATACAAGAATATATAAATATGGTTTAGGGGTGGGGATCTAAACCGTTTACAAGTTTTCAAACTAAAAGGGGACGGACTTCACTTTTATTTTATTTCATTATTAATTTTATTGTCCCCGACAAGAATATATATGGTTTAGGGGTGGGGATCTGGATCGTTCACAAGATAATAGCACATTCTCAAATTGAACAGAGTGGTGAAATCCCCAAAGACCTCCTTTTAATTTCATTTGATTTGTTTTATTGTCCCATTCAAGAATATATATGGTTTAGGGATGGGGATCTGGACCGTTTACAAGATAATAGCATATTCTCAAATTGAAAGGGGTGGGGATTACCTCCCATGGACTCACCCTCCCTTCTTTCTCCCCCCCCCCGAAATACCTTTTAATAAGCCCCAATGCACAGATAGTTCACAGTATTTTCCCTTGATTTACACTAAAGAATATACACTATACAGGTGTAATTTTTTTTTTAAAAGATAATACAACTGAAGACCACCCTGACCACAGTGGTGGATCCAGAATTTTTCATAAGTGGGGCCCACCGACTGCCTAAGAGGGGCCTGCTCCTGCCATGACTCAGTGATTCCATATATAATCAACCAATTCTTTTCCCAAACAGGGGGCCCTGAACTCTTGATCCCCCCTTTTTTTCCCTCATTTCAATCACCCTGATATAAATTTAGTTTTATCACTTGCAATAGGAATGGTTTGAATTCCCCAATAATTCTTATATACCATTAATATCAACATATTTCATTTTTGATAAATGAAAGGCAAAAGTTTTCTATGGGTAGAAATGGATAGTGGGAAGCTTTCAGATTCACACCATGCCGGTGGCTGTGTTCGAAGTGCTGGGTTTTTATTACCCTCGTTGTTTGCGGACTAACTATTTAGGCCAGTGGTGGATAATAGTGTGCGTGCATTAATCTTCTATACCTTCTTAATCAATATATTCAAATACTGACGGCAAGTGTGTGTTGTAATGATGTATCAATGTCTTTTTGAAAATCACCGTGCTATTTCATGTGGGATCGAGAATGCAGGGAAAGGAAACTTGTCAATTATGTTTATTTCTAAGCCAAAATAAAATGAGCCGCCGTAAAATTAACCTTGGGTAATAACAGTGCATGTAAGGCTCGTCTCGGAGGGGTGTCTTTTTTTCTGTCTTCTTTTTTTTAGTTATATTTTTAATAACTTACACTTTTTTCCATTATTCTCTTTCTTTCACTATTCTTTATTCCTTTTTTTTTCTTTGTCCTTTGTTCTCTATTCTGTTATAAATTCACATCCATACCCTCTTATGTGTATGTGGACTTACTGTAGTTTATTTTTTAGTTCTGGCAGAGATATTAGATACAATATATATGTCTCTGGTTCTGGTATTATACGATAAGTCAATTTCTTTTTCATGCAGTGTCATGAAATATAATGGTTTTATGCATATCAGCCAAGATCGATGAAGAACATGAATTTGGCAGCTAGTGCCCCTTAAACAGGTAAAGTTCAATTAACAAATTCTGATCTACTGGCATTCAACACCAAATTACTTACTTGCTGTATATTGATAAATGTGATTGTATATTGTCAATACCTCAACATCGAGAATACGTCATGTGAGGTGTTGGTCGCTACGTTTGATACGGGGTCAAAGGTTGCGGCTTCGAGACAGAGAAAAACATCCAGGTAAAAAGTGTAGAATTTTGTTTTTGAAAATTTGAGTTGTAAATTTTCCTAAAAAGTACTTAATTCCGTTCATCTAGTTGTAATTTTTCCAAAAAAAAAGTACTTATTTCCGTTCATCTATTATGGGTATAAACTAAACTGAACAAGAAAAGTATTAGTAAACAGACAGAAAGTCCGACGTTGAATTAATTATTTTACAATTAATTGTTTAAATATATGAGAGAATGTTTTAGGCGAATTTTTATATGAGAGAATGTTTTAGGCGAATTTTCTTTAATTACAGATAAATGTATTTTAGGTTCAGGAAATGATTTATTCTTCGGGTACGTCTAAACAACCGCTCAGGACCTCCTGAGTGCACTCAGGACATACAAAGTGCACTCAGGACCCATTACCGTAATCATATCTGCACACATGATGGATGTTTATATTCGTTATACGCTTCTTATTTTAGAGTTAAATTTTGGTAGAAGTTGAAATCGCAGGGGCGGATCGAGCCATTTTAAAAAGGGGGGGGGGTCCTAACCCAGGGCAAAAAAAGGGGGGTTCAACTACATGTCCCCATTCAAATGCATTGATCGGCCAAAAAAAGGGGGGTTCCAACCCCCCCCCCCCCCCCCCCCCGGAACCCCCTCCCCCCTCTGGATCCGCGCCTGAATCGAACTTAGATAGATATGTTAATTCTTATAAAATAATGAGGGCACGTGTCACTGTTTACACAACTACTGAGCCATGAATTATCCAATCAACAAAATTGATTGGATTATCTTTATTGTTTTTTAGGAATTGTATTGTTTAGTTCAGTTTTACCTTTAACATGAATTTGCATATAGAAAAAATAAAATATATATCTCATTCGATGTGCTTTTTCAGTTTATTTTTCATGATGACGGGTAAATTAATTTGTTGTGTTTTGCAGTTCACGAATAAAGAAAATTATTTTATAGTTTTTTTTCTGTAACAAGTTCGATTTTTGTTTTTCTGTGTGATTCTTTTCTCTCTCTCTATCTAAATCAAGTTTTTAAACAAACACAATGTTGACTGAATATCAAATTTTATTACATTTGTATATCTTTATTCTCAACAAACCATTATACAAGAGAAGACAATTATGTACAATATTCAGTTTAACCTTAACGGAAATCTGTAAACGAAGACTTAGTCGTGGTTTGAACGGATTTCGTGTCAATAAACTGTCTTCGAAATAGTCTTTCTTTGTTAATGTTTGTGTCATTTTGGTCTTTTGTGGATAGTTGTCTCATTAGCAATCATACCACATCTTCTTTTTTATAATTTCTCGCTACTACAATCTAACTTACTATTTTTTTTAGAAATAATTATACCCAAAATATCATAATTTTTAAAAAACGGAGACGAAAACGGAGACAAGTTCATTTTCAGAATTTATTTTCGCATTGAAATTCGTTTCAGGCTTGCGAAACTGGACAAAACGACTTTAATTAGAGAAAAAAAACTTAATAAAAACGGATTTCTTAAAATATTCGTATAACTCAAAAATAAAATTCCTGGACAAGTTCGATAAAAATGAGAAATAACATCTAACTACATGTATATGAGTTTGATTGTTTGAAAAGTACGGCTTTTACCGTTTAGAACGGATTCCATATACAAAACTTTAATTAATATAAATTCTTTTAAAGTATGAACATTTATTTCCCTTTTCAAACTCGTGCAAAGAATTAATTACTGGTCCAGGACATGATAATAAAATTAAGAATAAAACTTAAAAATTTATGGAACGAAATCTTAATAAAAGACGAAAATCTTAAAACATCGTGATATTCATTCTAGACGTCACAATATTACTTCCCGCATGGTCACACTGTACTAACAACACAATGTATAAAACAACAATAAAGATAATCCAATTAATTTTGTTGATTGGATAATTCATGGCTCAGTAGTTGTGTAATCAGTGACACGTGCCCTTATTATTTTCTAAGAATTACATGTGTAACATATCTATCTAAGTTCGATTTCAAATTCTACCAAATTTAACTCTAAAATAAGAAGCGTATAAAGAATATATGCATCCATCCTGTGTGCGATGACTATAAAGGGTCCTGAGTGCACTTCGTATGTCATGAGTGCAATCAGGAGGTCCTTCAAGCGGTGTTTAGACGTACCGTTATTCTTCTGGAAGCTTCAATTTTTTTTTATTAATAACTTTTACACAAGGAGACATTTTTGTTTTTTGACAGCATGAACCCCAGTTAATGAGCAAACAAACATAAATTAAGAACGAAAATCGTTTACAATTAAATTTTATAGAAGGAAAAAGGGGGGGGGGGGTAATAAACAAATTTTATTTACGCTCACATACTTCTAAACAGATTTGCATATGTAAGCTCTCTATAGATAATGTTAAATTATTTCAGGAGTTTTGAAAAAAAGAATATATACAGTTTAATTTCGACTAAAATAGTGATTCTTTTTATAGATTTGGTACCTCAGTTTCGACTCAACATTTCATTTTGAATTGTTAGATGGCAAACTCTTTAGGCGAATATTGTATCTGTTCTTTATTTAATTATGGTGATATTGGCGATAATATTATTATAACAAGGCCTTGTACAAATCCTTGATTATAGAATGTTTGGCAATTGAAAAAGACGAAAGTAGACAAACCCTAATTATGCAGGGTTTCACAAGTTGATCTCCAAGCGGCCCACATTTAACATATAATAAGATCTATATTTCTCAACGTTTTCAAAATGAAATAACTTGAATTGAAAATTTCCCAACTGTGAAAATTTGTTATTTCTAAACGTCTTTAATTATTATTTCGGAAAAAAAAAATATTTAGCATATTCATATATTTTCATAAGTTTTTCCGAGGAAACCTTTTTTTTTGCAAAGTTTACTTCTATGTGTTTTTAACCATCACCAGCGACTTATTCTCTGCCATCACCAATTAGTCCTAATTATTAAAGATCAATTGACCAAATTCAAATGATGATTGGTATATCGTATTGAATATGATCATCGGTCATCCGTGACGTATCCCAAATAACGACGCATGCCGATAGATAGATCATAGTTTATTAATTAGCGTCTCGCAATTTAAATTTCATCAAGGGGACTTAATTAAACCAGTTACTATACAAATCTTGAAAAAACGATGTACATGTACTTTTTAATATTTTTTAAAACAAATTACGAAAACGTTTAGTGTAAAAATCACCGAATATAAATGTTTCTTTCTTGCAGGTTTTGGCATTTGTAAATAACATTAACGTTTTGGAATTCTAATGCAAAAGACAGTCGATTCAAACTGAAATAACTTCTTTAAAGATGGTGTGATTTTTTTCAGAGACACACATATATATATGTCTCAATACATGTATTATATGTCTCTGATTTTATCAAAACAAAAATAACAAAATTATAAAATATGTTAGTTATCGAATGTATACCCTGAACTCTTACTATTATATATATATGTCCTAAGTTACTTAAGGTCCTGTGTGCAACCAGGAGATCCTGAACGGTTTTTAAACGTACCATTATTTTATATGCATATATTCAAAGCTGTTCTTAATTATATGCATACTAGGTATCAGTGGCGGATCCAGGGGGAGGGTTTCGGGGGTTGGAACCTCCCCTTTTTTGAACTATCAATGCATTTGAATGGGGACATATGGTTGGAACCACCCCCTCCCCATTTTGTCCTGGGTTGAGACCCCCCTCCTTTTCAAATGGCTGGCTCCGCCGCAGAGGTATATTTATATATATATGTGTGTACCAGCCCCCCTCCTAAATCTTTGGAAACAAATGGTAGATTATATAGGGAATCACGGAAGCATGACTGGACGTGAACACTCTAAGGCAGTCAATGAGTCCCCACTTATGAAAATTTCTGGATCAACCATTGCTTAGTTCTAGTTATCTTAGGTCCTA
The DNA here is from genome assembly GCF_963676685.1 of Mytilus edulis. NCBI lineage: Eukaryota > Metazoa > Mollusca > Bivalvia > Mytilida > Mytilidae > Mytilus > Mytilus edulis. The sequence continues at coordinate 64,388,311 of NC_092357.1, read as the reverse complement.
GTGTGAAATAATGCCAATAGGTCTTTTAAAACACATCTTTATTCATACATGTATATATACGTTTTCTCACGGATTTGTTCATGCAATATTGGAATTATGTTTACTCAATGCGCAATTACTGAAGTTTATATTTGCTACTTTTCTTCTTAATTTCATATAAATTTTTTTTGATTTTTTTTCTTCGAAAAATTAGTGGTGTTGAAATAGGGAATGGACACAGATACCTTATCACATTTAACCAAAGAAATGTTGTATAATGTCATCAATCTGTATTACACGTAACTTGTATGTTATAGTTACCTGTAATCAGCTTTGCAACACCATGTCATGACAGTTCAAAAAGATTTTCTTCAAATCAAAATGGAATATTCATTTTTTCTGTAAAATTTAAAACTTTAAAAAGTAGACTTTGACAAAATTATGAAATAGAAAGAATTGAACAATTTAAAATCGTATTTTAACAAAGATTTAGATATAATTTTACAACGATCCTTAAAAAATAACCAAACAAACGTTGAATCAAACGATATGAACCTATGCAGTTTTATATTAAAATACTGACACACACCAGTTTGCCATCTCAGTATGCAAGGCAAGGGTGCTTGGTGAGGTGCTGGAACTTGATGTACATGTATCATTAAGTTAATACAGTTCTGTTAGGATTGACTGCCTTTTTACAGAGACTTCAAGTTCTATTCTTACTGTTATCAGTTAGTATAGACGGCTCCTGGCTTAGAATGATTCTCTGCTCAGCAAATGGTGCGTAATTAGCATTTGAATCAAATTTCTTGTAGAAGTAAAAAACACAAATTAATGTATTTGACAACTTTATTCAGGAGCACAGTCTATATTATCCGGCGTAAATAACTTCGAGATTTATGTGGAAGTTTACTCTGCTGCTCGATCTATGCTAATCGATGTTCCAGTATATTTCATATTTATATTTATTCGTGAGGCCTCGTAATCGTTTATATTCACTAAAAGCACAGTCGCCTAAATATTTTATATGGCGAAAAAATTGCGAAAATTGGGGGAAATAATATATTTTTAGTAGCATTATTATTTTAAAATCTTAAGAGGTTGCTTGCAAATTTAACTCTAAAATGAGAAGTGTATGACGATCTATAATGAATATATACATCCATCATGTGTGCAGATACGACGGCGACTATATAGGGTCTGCCATGAGTGCACTTTGTATGTCCTGCATGTGTGCACCCAGGAGGTCCTCCTGAGCGGTGTTTAGACGTACCGGGAAAATCTTATCTGATTCAGGATCAATTTATCGGTTACACTCCCCTGTCACCAGTGATTCTTTTTTGCTGACATTCTGAAAAAGTATTGTGTAGTCCCTGTGTAAGTGTTGACTCTCAACTTGCACATGTGATTTTTTAACACTCCCCGGACTTCTGCAAAAAACAATTATTCAGTTCACTGATTTAGATGGAAGGTAAACGAACAGAAAGTCACAGGACATTCCGACAAAAAGTCACAGGACAAAAAGTCAAACACATGTCAAACTCAGGCATAAAGTAACAAAGTTGATAGGACAAAAAGTCACAAACAAATTGTTGACAATTGATTGAATATAAATGAAAAAAGATTTTGAAATATCTTCTTTTTATTACATATATTCATTTTTAATTTTAGGAAATTGTTCATAATATAAAAAAGAAGATGTGGTATGATTGCCAATGAGACAACTGTCCACAAGAGACCAAAATGACACAGACATTAACAACCATAGGTCACCAAACAGCCTTCAACAATGAGCAAAGCCCGAGGTAAAGCCCATACCGCATAGTCAGCTGTAAAAGGCAATCATACTATATCTTTTTTTTTATATTTACATGTTAAAAAATGCGTGCAAATGTAATCAAAAGCTGCACACAAACGTAATGATTTTTGTGTGCAAATGTAATGGTAATGTGCGCAATCCTAATGCACTGATTTATTTGTTTTTAATAAATTTTAATTTAAAAGTTGCTACATCATGTTCATGTATAAAACTTCAAGAAAAATACAAAAAGAGTGTTTTCTTGTTCAAAGAAAAATAATCTCAAAACTAAATTGTGACTTTTTGTCCTGTGACAGTGTGTGACTTTTTGACTGTGACTTTCTGTCCTGCATTCAGATTGAATAGGGGAGTTTGGTTGACCCCGCCTCCCTCTATCTGAGACTACTATCTCAGTGATGAGCTTTGTGTTTCATGTACAAATGTATTGTGCTTTAATTTATGTACAAAAAAATTGAAAAACAGATATGTTACACATAAACAAACGACAATCACTGAATTATCCGATCCTGACTTGGAACAGGCACAACCATAACAAATTGGCAGGGTATAAGGAACTTTGAAAATATTTAGTTTTTGTGGTTTGGTCTATTTTCCGGATACTGTAAGCAATAAGGCCCCTTTATTTAGTGAATGAAATAATTGTAAGATGCACTTAGCTGTCTGTCATATTTTATATGAACTTGACCTCATTTTCATGCATGGTTCATTGGTCAATGAAACACTGCATTGTTTTGTCAGTTTATCATATGTTTAAAGTTACAGGAAGATTATATTTGGTAGATATGAAACAATTGTAAGGTGTGCATGTCTGAATGGCCGATTCATATATAAACCATGACCGCATTTTATTGTTCTTTGGTCAATGATAAGTTTTCTTGGTTTTGTCATTTTATCAGGCCACATTTAAAAGAATGTCTGTTTCCCCTCCCCTGGGTCTACCCTTTGTAAACAGACCAGGAAGGCAGGTTTTTTTTTTAGCTCACCTGACCTGAAAGGTCAAGTGAGCTTTTCTCATCACTTGGCGTTCGTCGTCTGTCGTCCTGCGTCCGTCGTCCGTAAACTTTTACAAAAATCTTCTCCTCTGAAACTACTTGGCCAAATTCTACCAAACTTGGCCACAATCATCCTTGGGGTATCTAGTTTAAAAAATGTGTGGTGTGACCTGTCAAACCAACCAAGATGGCCGCCATGGCTAAAAATAGAACATAGGGGTAAAATGCAGTTTTTGGCTTACAACTCAAAAACCAAAGCATTTAGAGCAAATCTGACACGGGGTAAAATTGTTGATCAGGTCAAGATCTATCTGCCCTGAAATTTTCAGACGAATCGGACAACCTGTTGATGGGTTGCTGCCTGTGAAATGGTTATTTTAAGGAAATTTTGCAGTTTTTGGTTATTATCTTGAATACTATTATAGATAGAGATAAACTGTAAAGCAATAATGTTCAGCAAAGTAAGACCTACAAATAAGTAAACATGACCAAAATTGTCAGTCGACCCCTTAAGGAGTTATTGCCCTTTATAGTCAATTTTTAACAACTTTTCATCATTTTTTGTAACTTTTTTAAAAATCTTCTTCTCTGAAACTACTTTGCCAAATTTAACCAAACTTGGCCACAATTATCATTGTGGTTTGTAGTTTAAAAAATGTGTCCGCTGACCCAGCCTACCAAACAAAATGGCCGACATGGCTAAAATTAGAACATAGTGGTAAAATGCAGGTTTTGCTTTATATCTTTGAAACTAAGACATTTAGGGCAAATCTTTCAAGATTTAAATGTCCATCAGAATAAGATATATCCCCTCACAAATTTTCAGTTGAATTGGACAACCTGTTCTTGGGTTGCTGCCCTAAAATTGGTGATTTTAAGGTAATTTTGCAGTTTTTGGTTATTATCTTGAATACTATTATAGATAGAGATAAACTGTAGACAGCAATAATGTTCAGCAAAGTAAGATCTACAAATAAGTCAGCATGATCAAAATTGTTAGAGGACCCCTTAAGGAGTTATTGCCCTTTATAGTCAATATTGAACAACTTTTCGTCATTTTTGTAACTTGTATAAAAATCATTTCTAAAACTACTTGGCAAAATTTAACCAAACTTGGCCACAATCATAATACTAGGGTAACTATTTAAAAAAAAAAGTGTCTAATGACCCCGCCTACCAACGAAGATGGCCGACATCAGTAAACACATTAACAGGTGAGCGACACAGGCTCTTGAGAGCCTCTAGTTTTTTTTAACTGGATGTGATTGTCATAGCATGGTCACATGAATGGTTTGACTTGTCCAGTCCAGGCCACTTATCAGTTGTTTGTGCTCAATTTGAGTGTATTTATTTAGATTATCAATCCTTCTGCTTTCAAGCACTTTCCAAAAATGGAAACAAATTATTTTCAGGAAAAAAATAATTTCGATTTTTTTGTGGAAAATAATTTTTTGACCCGGGCGCTTATTTTTGACCCGTGTGGGGGGAGGGGAAACAAACATATTTTTAATTTTGGCCTTAGATTTTTTAAGCATAGGTCTACTTGTTGTATGGAATGACTACAAGGTATCAAATAAAAAAAAGATGTCTGCCTGCCAAGGTTAATTTTACTGTGACCTCATATTCATAGAATAATGATAATATTCATGATATTGAACAGCAAGAATGATGAGTAAGTTGATGTTATATACAAATAAGACAAAATTTTCAGTTGCCTACTAATTATGTAATACATGTAGTAGTTATTTTTGTCATTAAATGATTTTTACCCTTTTATGTGTAGGGCAAGAACATGAAAGATAAAGGGGAAACTATAAACAGAAGAAATTATCAACAAAATAAGATTTACAGAGGTCAACAAAGCCTAAATGGTAAGTCCACTGTTATAAAAAAATTTGTCCTTGAATAATAATTAAATATTTATTAAAATAAGATATGGTATGATTAAAGAGAAAACTATCCATCAGAGTTCAATTTAGTGGATGTAAGCATTGTAATTACTTATTAGAGGCCATTGATGACCTGTAAGTAATGAGAAAACCCATACCCTATACATGTTATAGTAATCTATAAAAGTCAACACTAACCAAATTTGAAACAGAGCATCAATTCAAACGTCAAATATACCAGACTAATTTATAAAAACAAAAAATTATGAAAAATAAAAATGACGGGTATGAACCAACATCAACCACTGAACTATGTACAAGCTCCTGATATTAGACAGGTATAATATGGCTGGGTTGATATAAAAATAAGAAACACTTAGCAGTCTGATTTCCAATGAGACATTTCTCCAATAGAGATCAAATGACATTTAAGGAGGCTCTAGGGTATAACAATTTCAGAAAAATGTTAATATTTTTTTTTCATAACTCAATTTATTTATATCTTTATCATATGGTACACCAAATCATTCAAAACAATCAATTCGGTTTGGCCCCAAATTATCTCCCTTTGGTGCAAAAATGCCATTTTTTGCCATTAAAAATGTAATATCTTATTTAACTCAACGGTGGCCTATATTTTTTATTATAATTTTAAATAAGCTGTACTTTAACTGAACTATTAAAAAATTTAAGTGATTTCTGTAATTTAGTACTTGAATATTTAAATGAAAGTTTATCATATTAATCATAAACATGATAAAATAGCCATTTTATTGATCTCTTCACTGATAATTTTTGAGTTTGTGTATTTGTAGGTCAGAAATCTGGATTTTCATGGTCATCATTCACAGATCAATACTGAACGGAAAACTTAAAGCTGATATTTTTCTCCATAGTGCGACTTTTTTATTAATTTGAAATGGAACATGTTTTTTCCTACATTTATTTGAAAGAGGAAATTTCAACATGATGACTATAAACAAAAAGGAGTCATATCATCACGATCATTGATGCACAAGAACTTGATCATATAAATACAACAATGTAATTATCAATTGAAAGATGGAACGAATGAACAAGATATTAGAATGTTGTTGTCCAAATAAACTTGCTTTGTCTTCTCATTTGAATCTCTCAATTCAATAAAGATGTACAGAGGAAGATCTTTGAAGAACAGATTGAAAAAATGTTTTGTCTAAGAATTGCAGGAATATTCTAGTGAATGAAATTATTTATTGACTTCACTCTTATATAGTGGACTGAATAATTGTACATAGCAAGTTGTGAATAAAGAAAGCAAAAACTTTAACAAAAAGTGTTTATATTATAAATTTGCATACTATTATGTACACCACAAAGTTATATATTATAATTCAAATAACACCACAAAGTTATATATTATAATTCAAATCGTTTGCCTATACAAGTATTGCAATGAACCTATAACAAAGAAAATCTTACCTCGTGAAAAGAGTGAACTATTCAGTCAGAATATGAAATATTTTTTCAGTTCTATTTTTCATAATAGAATAAACAAGACAAAGATTTCAAAACAATATTTTTTCATTTATTTCGAAATTTCAGCATTTTGTTTCAGTGAAAGGACTTTATTCTTTGACTGTAAAATATTATTATTATACATTCCAAAATAAGAATAATCTTTATTGTCATATAAACAAATAAAAAACATGTTTGTGACAAAATTTAAAAAAAATTATATATATGTATATATAAAAAATATAAAAAAAACTCGTATACATTTAAAACATTTTACTACCAAACAGCATTCATTGTAACATACACATAACTTTATATTTATATATATATATATTTATAATTTTAATCCCATAGGATTTTATTTTGTCCCATGGGATATTAAAAATCCCATGGGATAATTATAGTCCCATGGGAATTTTTTTGTCCCATGGGACAACAAATATCCCATGGGACTACAATAATCCCATGGGACCAAAAAAAATCCCATGGGTAAATCCCATGGGATTTTGCCCCGTCCCATGGGATATTGAAAATCCCATGTTTTTATAATTCAAATTGCAAAATAAATATGAAAGTAACAGTATAAAACCAATGAAATTATTGAATCCCATGTAATTCCGCACATTTTGGTTATATACATGATATTGTAGCTCTTGTTTGAGGCGGCGGCGGATTTGCAAATGAGTGTTTTGCAAATTAAAAGTGTCCAGTGTTTAAAGATTATCTGACAGTTTCTAGATGTTAATTAACGTTTTGATTATTATTTAAATGGTTGGAGTGACTTTCACACTTGTACATAACTATAAATTGTTGTGTTATTCCGGGAGCTCTGGAAAACCGTGGTCAGCCATTCAAACCGGAAATTTTAATTATTCTCATTTCAATTCCTATCTCTTTTGCAGATGATTCTCTTACACAACATGCACAAGTGGAAATAATATCAGAAGGAAAATGATAATAAAATGTGTTACCTGCAGCATATTTCGTTTACCAAATTTATTATCAATAGTTTGAAATTTAGTTTAGAACAATCACTGCTACGTATAAAAAGGATGATACTGTAAATTCAGAAATTATAGCATTCATTTATTATTGCAATTTTGTAATATTAGACTGAAAGGCGATTTTGATTTTAACGATTTCGAGAAAAATCCTGTTTAATTCATGTAAATTACTCAAAATGCGATTTTAATGTATTGCGTTAACAAATCTGTCGTATTTTTCGCAATAATTTCTAAATTTACGATAGTTAAAAAAGATGAAAAAAAAAAGTGATGTTTTCAAGTAAGAAATCAATCTATACAGCTTAACAATCATAGTATACTTCAAAACTTACACATACTTAAGTCGAATATGTTTTTTCACCTAGTTTCAAGTGAAAACAGTTTTGCAAGATCAAGTTTAACATTTGAGTGTCAGTTGTAAGAAAAGATGGGAATTTTAAAGACAACTTGAAAACATGATAATTGTGATGTATGTATTTACAGTTTTTGGGAATGGATTCTAATCATTGTCGTGCATGTTTGTGATGCTCATCCAATTTGGTCAATATACTATAGACTATATACAAACATCATACAAGTTTGAGCTGTCCCTATTTATAGACTTAGATTCAGCTTTCTACGGACGATTCTTGTACCGAATCAAGAAAATGACTGATTTTGCCATTGTTTGTGGACTTGCCCCTTTATGGATTTCCGTTGGAGTTCTGTTTTTGTATTACTGTTTTTTTAAACTCCGACCCGACCTGACAAAATGTAAATCAATTCAAGCGGGAAAAGGAACGGTCAGATTTACTTAAGGAATAACTGCATTATTTTTTCTGTCTATGAACAAATAACATACAAAATGAGGTATACATCGAATAACCTTCGTAGCTGGTTATTTTAAAGTGTGCACCACATTTTTTATTTTATTTCAAATAGACAGTACAAAAAAATTGCAGTCATTTCTTTTAACTTAATTATTCTTCCATTTTAAACTGGAGTAAATCATGAACAAACGTTGACGACGTCATGGTCACATGACAAAATTATGTCTATGAGCTGATAAACAAAACAAGGTAAGCCAATCAGAAGACGCGCTACACCGTCGTGTCGTCCATGTTAATATAAACCCGGTAAATAGTCTAATTCAGTAGGTCACATTCGTAATGAAAAAGGAACTTGTTTGTACGTAAATTTTACGGACGCCACCAATAGAATGCAATAGTTGGTTGACCTTTATGGACTAACCATTTCACAGATGATATCGAATATGTTCCTTATGTCGTGTCTGCAATCCCCTTCCCTTTTTATGAATTTAACTTACTGAATTAGATTGTACACTGGGTTTGTAATACCCTGAGCAACACTATATGTACCACATGTAGAGATGGATCTGCTTCCCCTCCCTATGCACCTGAGGTCAACCCCGTTTTGTGGTGTGTTTAGTTTTCTATGTTGTGTCTTGTGTACTACTATCTACATCTTATCGTTTGCAAATTATCCTATAAAATATATCAAAGATTGATTATATGATTGTGCACAGACAGCCAACATCATTTTAGACAAATGAAACATTTCTTGTTATCATCTTTACTCCGGGAGAGAAATATATGTATCAAGAGTCACTTCAATCCTTAGTAGATTGTTTTTGTACGTCCTTTACATAACTTGAAAATATTTCCTAATTCTCATCACCCCTGCCTACACCTGCCTTGACCAAAACCATACGACAAATATATTTGACAACGATCAGTGTTGATCTGTGCAGTGGAAGTACGAAATTATTAAAGGAAAGTCTTTTTCTTGATGTTGTCAGGGGTGTTAAAATTTTACAATGCATTTTTATTATATCAACCTTTGGTTATTCCAAGAAAACACATACTATCATCTATATATCTATGCGTTCTGTTTCAAGCAATAAAAGACTTAACACGATTCTGTCTCTGATAAATGTTTAACTTCAAAGCCCAATCCTTTATTTTTTCACAGTACTATATAATGATTGGTTCATCATCAGCTTCTACACAGAGCCCATATATAGCAAGTCTATCAATATTAAAGTGTTATACAGTATTCAAATTGGCAATTGTAACACATTCACTATAATGCGACGTATTCACAGTGCCGATTATGACTCTCCTTTGAGATCCGTCAGCGATAAGACTTGAAAAGCGAAAAAGTCTGATTACTATCCTCAATGATCTGGAATGTCCTATCATTGTCTGAACATAGTCGTATACGTTCGGAACAAATTCCTACGGATCGTAAATGATGTGGAGAGGTCAACCAGACATCCTGACAATAAAACATGTCTCATGACATCCGTGAAGACTTGCAATCATGACTCTGTCGTGACATTTTCTGCTGTATCGGATCAAAATTGTAACAAGGATCAGTGTTTTCTGAGCGGTGTCCTGTGGAATATGCATAATCTGGATACATTTTTCATTACTGGGTTTTCCCCTGATAGAGTCAAGATAGCAACCAGGTTTTGAATGCCGAATGCAAACCATCTTGCCGAAACTGTTTGGGAACAGGCCCGTTATTAATACGGCATTTGACACTGGTACCCATGTCAGAGTCTCGACTATTACAGACGAAAAAGACGAAGTCGAAACAAGCTGTTTGCAATGCGGTACAGAACACTATAATAGCATTGTGTTCCGACAGTACCTGATCATCAAGATATGACGAAAGTTTCTAACGGAAATCTCCCGACAACGCCGGTTCACTGTCTGGTCATTGTGTGATCTCTCTTGGATCTCATTTGCAATTTCTAGATGAGAGCTAAGATATGAGGCATACGTAGAGCGATGTGTATGTTGTATACTTTATCTCCAGTTCGATGAGATAGATGCGTTCAACATAATCACAACATGTTGTGTTGTTTAGTTATAGAACCTTATATAGTTGATAGTAAAATTCAAAAGAAGAATAACTGTCTGTATGTCTGTCATCCCTAGTTTTTTGTGAGATTCTTGTTGTTTATTATTTTGTTTTCTATGTTGTGTCATTTGTACGAAAGATACCAAAGGGACAGTAAAACTCATAAATCGAAAATAAACTGAAAACGTCATGGCTAAAAATGAAAAAGACAAACCGACAAACAATAGTACACATGACACAACATAGAATCCAAAGAATAAACAACATGAACCCCACCAAAAACTAGGGGTGATCTCAGGTGCTCCGGAAGGGTAAGCAGATCCTGCTGCACATATGTCACCCGTCGTGTTGCTTATGTGATACAAAATCCGGTAAATAGTCTAATTCGGTAGGTCACATTCATAAAAGGGAAGGGAATTGTAGATACGACGTAAGGAACATATCCGATATCATTTGTGAAACGGTTATTCCATAATGGTTAACCAACTCATGATGGCGTCCGTAAAATTTACGAAGGGATGTTTTCAACTTCACCATTTGGAACTCTTGGTTTAATAGCTTCCTTGTGATCAGCAACCCTCTATCAAGACAATAATGATAGGAAATGCAAGCACGGGAATATCGTATCAATTGGGAGATATATACCCCTTATGCAGGTGCTGCTGGAATGTTGCTACTTAGAAATGGAAAGTTCACAATTAGAAAGCTGAAATCATCTCTTTTGTCGTAAAGTTTTGTTTTTAACCGACCCTCATTGTCAATTTCTAGATGTAAGTCAAGATATATCATTAGCAACACGATATATACCACATGTAGAGCTGGATCTGCTTACCCTTCTTATGCACCTGAGATCAACCCTATTTATTTTGGTGTCTTCACTGTTCTATGTTGTGCCTTGTGTATTAGTATTTGTCTGTTCTTTACCAAAGCCGAGAACGATCATTCAGAATTCAGAATTCAGAATTAAGAATTCAAAATTCGAAATTCAAAATTCACAACTCCCAAAAACAAGAAAGACAATCCTGTCTTATTGCAGTTAAAATACAAACAAAACATATATTATCTGAATCAGTGTCGAAAGGATAAGTGTCAACATCATGTGAGACAAGTGAAACAGTTCTTGTTATCACTTTTACTCCGGGTGATAGATATTGAGAATAACTTCAATCATTATTAGTTTTTATAAAAAAGAAGATGTGTTATTAATGCCAATGAGACAACTGTCCACAATAGACCAAAATAACACAGAAATTAACAACTATAGGTAACCGTACGGCCTTCAATAATGCACAAAGCCCATACCGCATAGTCAGCTATAAAAGGCCCCCATATGACAATATAAATCAATTCAAACGAGAAAACTAACGGCCTTATTTATATAAAAAAAATGAACGAAAAACAAATATGTAACACATAGATTTTCTTTCACGTTCTTTCCATAACTAAAGAATAATTCTTAATATAAAAAAAGAAGATTAGTATGATTGCCAATTAAACCATTCATTCAATATAAAAGATTTACATAGTTTTCAAAATGTCATTTTTAAACCATGTACTATAACGCGACGTTCACACAGTGCCGATTCTGGCTCCTGTCTGAGATCAAACAGCGATAAGACACGAAAAACGAAAAAGTCAGATTATTATCCTCAATAATCTGGAATATCCTATCATTGTCTGAACACAGTCGTATACGTTTGCAACAGATTCATACGGATCGGAAATGGGGCGGAGGGGTCAACCAAGCACCCCGACAGTTCAGAGCGTCCCGTACATTAGTGAAGACTTAGCCGATTTTGTCTAGTCGGATTACAATCGTGACTATGTATGACGTCATATTTTCTGTTATATTGGATCAAAATCGGTACAATGTTCAGTGTTTTATGGACGTTGTCCTGTTGAACGGGAATGATCTGGAGAAATTTGTTATTGCTGTTTTTTCTGCCGATTGAATCCGGATTGCATCCATTTTTTGTCGAAGGGAACTGTCTTCGTCTAAACTGCTCGGGAACAGTCCCGGCATTAATACGAAATTCGGCAATGATGACCACGTTAGAGTCTCAACAATAAAAGAACACAATACGACATAGTTCAGTAATGCCGTTTGAAATACGACACAGTGGACCTTGATGGGCTACGTTCCGCCAGTACCTGACCATCCCGAATATGCCGACAGTTTTCTAACGGATATCTTCCGTCAGAGACGATTAACTGTCTGGTCACTGTCTGATATCTGTCGAATTACATTCGGTAGAATCGGGACGCTGTCGGGACGAATTCAGTTGTAGTTTAGCATGCGAAAAATACAAATCGGTTTTATATCGGATTCAGAACGGGGTAACCGGTACAAAATCGCTTGGAACAGTTGAATATCGACGTTTCCTGAACAACATTTGATTGTTGTCGAGATTAAATAATTGTTTTACAAATTTGTATTAAAGTTTGAATATCCATCCACGATTCACAGGATTCTGATCAGACTTTTGACATATTTTAATCGGGAATGGTCCTGTCAGGACGTCGTGTATCTGTGTTTACACATAAACATGGTGATGATCAGTTTGACACGTTCAACGTTCATTTTTTTTTTGTACAGTAATGTGCCTCAATTAAAAGGGTATATGTCGTTTACTTTAACAAAATATTACACTTACAAAACAATACAGGATCCTTATAGGCCTAACTAATGTCTTATTTTCTGTCTGTTCTTCTTCCTTTCATTTGGATTTCGCGAACAGTTCGTCGACTTAGGATTTACGAAAGCGTAAAAGACACGGATCGATAACAATCTTAAATTTGTATATTATTTAAAAAAAAATGTCGCTTTTTGTAGAAAAAAGAAATTGTTTCAAAGACAAATTCAGGCAGTAAAAAAAAAAACATTTATACATCATTTCACAAATATTTCCGACTTTGCCGCTCAATGGAATCGGTCTCCTCCTTTAGAGAAAAACAATCTAAAATCAAATTTTAAAGATAGGTCCAATCCTCCTGTGATTGGATATATTGTAAACTTATGAGAAGGTACACCAAATAAGGGAATTACATTGTCTTAAAATGTTATTATTTATTATAATTTGAAAACAATATGCTTCCATTAAAACATTTGCAATGCATTTGTCTTACTAATATATCATAAACTGTTCTGTAAATTCAAACATTTAACATAGTTTTCATCTTATCAGCTTTAATTTCGTGAAACAGATTAAAACGACATTAACAATGAGCATGTTAACGATAAGATTTGCCTCATCGGTAATTGTAACGGTAATCTGGCTGATTACAGTAGAACGATTTTCAACTTTCGATTTTTCAGCATAACCTTTTTTATCTTGTATATTTACTATTGAAAATTAAAAAAAAAGTATTTTGAAACTCTCTTGATTAAAGTGTGCACCACATTTTTGTAATGTTATTTCGAATAGACAGAAAAAATATTACAGTCATGTCATATGATTTAATTCCAAATTCCATTTAAAACCGTAGAAAACCATGAAAAAACGTCGATGACGTCACGGTCACATGACATATTTATGTCTATGGGCTGATAACAAAATAATGTCGGCCAATCAGTAGACGCGTTATATCCAAAATTGAATTATATAAATTTGACATTGAGTAATCCTACAACAGAGTGTACAACGTACATATACATATATTTTTTTCTGAATGTATATAAGGAATTACATATTAAGTTCGATTTTCCATTCAATTTATGTGGATTGTGATTGCCAATATAGCTTAAAAAAATCAAAATCGTCAAAAAATTCTTACGGTAGCTATTATTATTTATATTGCTGACATAGGTTGTTTACGTGGTCGATTTTCATATCGTGGTTAGTCTTCACTTCTATGCAGACATGTATATTAATTGTATGGTAATTTTTTTTTATAATATACTGTTTGCAAAAGTAGGAATTATTCTTAATACTAAGGATTGTCGTTTGGTTTTTAGTTGCACTTAAGTGTTTCGGTTGTTTCATTGTTTTCCTATTATAGTTGATGTGTTATCCTCAGTTTTAGTTTGAAACCTGGATTTGTTTTCTCTCAACCGATTAATGACTTTCAATCAGCGGTATACTACTGTTACCTTTATCTATACGTCAATAAACTTTCAATAAAAGGGTCAACATTACTTTCAAATTGATTAATTATATCCTAAAAATGTATAAAAAAAGCAACGATGAATACGCTACATAATAAAACATAATAAAACATAACTCGTCATTCAAGTAACTATGATCAGATGACGTTTTGTGTTTGCTCATGAAAAACCTCATGAAACAGCTACAAAAAAATAAGACTGCGTTACCTAGGTTGTAAGGTATAGATATAAGTTCCATAATGTGCAAGTACCTTAGAATTAAATTTGTGAAATATCAATAAATATTATAACAAGTTTGAAAATATGAATGAATAACCCGAACTGAAATTCTGTGTTTGAGGGTTTTGTTTAAAGGAAAATCTAATGAGCCTGTATGAAACAAACAAAAGTAATTTAATTATAGTCTTTAACGGTTAGTTAGATCTACACATCATCTGAAAAGTTTGAACAAATGATATATTTAGATATTTTCAGTCAATCAGTTGAATTTCAGACTTAACTCACTGCGGTCTATTCAGATAGTTCGCTTTCGGTAAATTGAGATATGTTCACACTGTTCAGTTGTTGGTATTTATTTTAACAATACTTCATTGAACATCTAAAAAATGGAAAACAAATGCGTATATTTAAGTTCCGTTATTTTTATACTATCAATTTATAACAGTCGATCTTTTAAAAAAGCTGGTTACTTTGAAACAGAGTAGCAAGCATCATCAATTAAATATGTTTTTTTTTTTCACTTTCTGAAAAAGAAATGTTAAATGAAAGTCAATGTGACATTTTTTGAAAATTTGTGTGGTTACAATTACAGGCAGGAAAAATGGAGGCAGTGATGATCACTGATGCATAACTTTAATGTTATGTTAATCACTGTTCACACCTTTATAATACGATAATTTACTTGAATACCTACAAGATTATTATCAGGCTATTTGTGTCTAACATGTCGAATCATGTTTATATCAGTATCATGTAAAAAGACTGTTAAAGAGGGACGATTGATACAAGAGGGACAGTCAAATACATAAATTGAAAATAAATTGACAACGCCATGGCTAAAAATGACAAACAGACAAGCAATAATACACAGAACGCAACATATAAAACTAAAGATTAAGCAACACAAACCCCACCAACAACTGGGGTTGAACTCAGGTGCTCCGGAAGGGTAGGCAGATCCTGCCCCACATGTGGCACCAGTCGTGTTGCTCATGTTATAACAAATCCGGAAAGTGTACTGCTTTATTATTGATAACTATTAAGTTACTGAGTTTTGCCCAACAAAATGACTCGTATGCCATGTATGTTGAAACATGATAGAACCATATGTTATTAAAATACAAATAACTTATAACACACAATCTCAGGCACTAAAACCAGATGATACACAAGTGTACCTTTTCTAACTTTGAGTGATTGGTTCCTATATTTTGAAATCAACGACGGATAAAAGTTATCAAAGGTACCAGGATTATAATTTTGTTCACCAGACGCGCGTTTCGTCTACATAAGTATCATCAGTGACGCTCATATCAAAACATTTATAAAGCCAAACAAGTACAAAGTTGAAGAGCATTGAGGATCCAAAATTCCAAAAAGTTGTGCCAAATACTGGGAAACACAATTCAACGAATAACAATATAACTATATATATTTGTTTAGGGGCCAGCTGAAGGACGCCTCTTGATGCAGGAATTTCTCGCTACATTGAAGACCTGTTGGTGACCTTCTGCTGTTGTCTGTTCTATGGTCGGGTTGTTGTCTCTTTGACACATTCTCCATTTCCATTCTCAATTTTATAACATTCAAATAATAGCTCCTTCTTTGAAACTGTCTAAAAAAGATAACTAAATCTTTAATAAATGATACAACGCTGATCATATAATATTTTAAGTAGAGGGTGCCAATCAAAAAACTAACATGCCTGTCATCAAAAGAAATAGTATTCTATAGAAACTAATGAGATAAAATCATACAATTTTTTCTAGGGTGATGAACACTATACTTAACATACTTTGTAAATAAGCCAATTAATTCAATAAAACACCTATATGCTAAAAAGGTACAAATATAGGTAAATCTTGATTTTTCAAGGCCAAGAAAGAATTTAGTGTATTTTATCCTTCTTCTAACGAGAATTTCTACTGCTATTGTGAAAATAAGAGAACTGCATGTACACCCTTGTCGTATCCCACGAGATACATTATAGGTTTTTGAAATCCAGCCGTTGTTTAGCATACCGCCTTTAATATTTAGTTTTTTTTTATCCTTCTTCTAACCATTGTACTCTGGATCTTATGTGTGCACTTTTAACTTTATTTAAGTAGAGGTTTTTAAGTTTGTTTTCAATGGTTTCAATTTGTTTTTCCATAGTTGGGCTTGCATTTGTTTTTTCATTTAATTTTCTTAATTTTATTTCTAAATTTTTTATATCATTTTTATTTTCAGATGACCTTTGTTTGCAGTAAGTTTGAGTTGCGGTTCTTACCTCTAATTTAAACATATCCCAGAGTGTTTTCAAATTTTTGGTGAATGTTTTTTTTTTTATAGTTTTCGATTGTTTCTTCCGAATTTTGTCTAACTTGTATTGAAATGGCTTGGCGATCAGTATATGAGATCATTACAGGTCGAATATCTGCTTTCATAACATGCGGTCTTATATCAGGACTTATTAAAAAGAAGTCAATTCTACTGGCTATTTTTATATCATTTTTCCTTCTCCATGTGAATTTACTTGTATTTGGATGAAGTTCTCTCCATATAACTGTTAAATTATTGTTCTTTATTAATTTTTTAAATCTATTAACTGGTTTGTTGTTTCGTGAGATATTATTAGTTTTTTTTTTTATTAATTGATAGGGTTTCGTTCATGTCACCTCCAAGTATAAGAATACCTAAGCGATTGTTTTCAATTATATTTTGAACCTTTTTGAAAATTTGTTTCTGTTTTTGTGTTGATTTGGAGCATATACATTTATTAAAGTAAAAATGTTGTTATTTATTTCTATGTTCTTCAAAATTATTCTGCCTTCTGTATCTTTTATCTCATTTATTGTCTTACATTTTAAATTATTTTTCACATAGATCGATACCCCTTTTGATTGTGTGTTACCATAACTATGAAACATTTTACCATCAAACTCATTATTTATTGATTTTTCATTTTTTTTTTCCTATAAAATGTGACTCTTGCATGAAAAGAATGTTACATTTTTGATTTTTTTGTCCATAATTGTAATCTTTCTATTTTCCCTTTTTTGGCATAAACTTGACAGTTTAGTTATACAATATATTATATGTAGATTTTCACCCACTGTTAAATTTTGAGTTTGAATGGTTTTTTTTTTACATAGATGCAAAAAGAAGATATATTTGTTTCACCTCATATTTACAACATATTTTCATTAGTTGTATGATTTTATGATTACTATAAAAACTATGATACATGATCATGTGTGAGATAAGTGCATGTAATAAACAAAATATATACACAAACCTGACAGTGGTACATGTACATGAACATAAATAAAACATAACACAAACAAACATAAGCATGCATGCATGTAATTAAACACATAATTTTATTTAACTTTTCATATATATTAGATTTTGCTGTTGCTTCTTTAACATGTTTTGAGACTATATATATACACTGAAAAACAGATATAATTTGTTTATATCATGTATTTTAATTTCATGGTTATTTATTTTTAGGTCTGATGTTTTGACATAAAATTACGTAAATCGTTTCTGTTTATCATTATATTTTGTCATGTCACTACAAATGTACTTTAATCTTGATGGCAATTGAACAAACACTTATAATTAAAGTTAGAACCAATCACAGAAACACTTACAATTGGTTGATATTTGATGACACTCGACTGTCTTGGGAGTTAACTTATTAGCAAGGAAGTACAATTTTTAATTATATCTATAACACAAGTGATGAATAGGGTGCAACTCTATAACGCCTAGTCAATAAGACAATCAATGATGCATTTGTTGAACTAACGCCCACCATGTACTGTTAAATTACAACATAATTACAATATTCGGATGTTCGCACTTCAAATGATCACTATAAAGGTATAGGCTTGTGTGCATAGTCGTACAGTTTTCCACTGTTCAGTTGTACACAAATTTCAAATATGTCTGCTATGCACAGTGTTGTTTGGCTTTTCTACTGCTCGATGTCTTTCGCAATTTGTGCCGCTGACGGAAAAACAAACGTACAGATTCCTTTATTGAATAATAAAGCTACAGCTCCTCTGTATGCTGAATTTAATATGTCGAATTTGAATCAACGACTGAGAGAGATTTTTAACAAGGAAGTCATACAAAATACAGTTAATGGTAAGTGTTTGAGAAAACGTCTAGTACTGTGGATTCATTTATATTCGTTGGATATCAAATTTCGTGGATTTCGTGGGTACAGGAGAACCAATAATTGTGTTGTTCAACGAATAATCCTCTTCTGAAGGAAAGCATGCAGACTTTGAATTTTAAACTTACTTTTATTAGTTAAATTCGAATTTTCATTAGCAAATATTTTTGAAGTTTAACATTTTTTACAGATTCAATATCTCCTTAATAACTAGCCGAAGGACGCCTCCGGATGTGGGAGTTTCTCGCTGCATTGATTTTTTTATTAATTTTATCATGCCCATTATTTATACATTTTATTGTTTATCAATGCTATATTTCTAAAATCTGTTTGATTTAGAAGTTTTTAACATGGGCGTATATATTTTTTTGGTAATACTTATATATGTGAATAGATATATGTTGTAACGCGCTTAGGGCACTTTTAATATTATATAATGCGCTGTTATGAATACTGTATAATAATAATAACAATAATAATGATAATTAAAAACCAATTGTTCAGAGAACCATTGATGGTCTTTCCACCAGTAATGATTTTTTTTATATGAAAATATTTGAATTTGGTTTTAAATGTCAATTTTAACGTCAAATGACAACTTATTGTACGCTGATTCAAAAAATATAAGGTTTCTACACAAGAAGATATAAATAAGGGAGATAATTTTCTACTTCCGGTTCAAAATATGTTACTTCCGGTATTGTCTTATAGTTTACTTGACGCTGATTCCAAAAATATATGGTTTTACATACTTTTACAACAATTTATTACAAAAATTAGCTACTTCCGGTTTACAAAAGGTCACTTCCGGTTAGCTTTTTCAACGTCATATTGCTTGCAACCTAATGCAAAAAGTCTGATAGCTTTAACATGAATACATATGAGGTAAAAGCAAAGGTCAAAATCTAGAACGTTAAATTAACATATGACCTTGAGCTCAATTTCAAGGTCATAAACCAAGGACCTCAAATTAAAAGACTCTAGGTATTTACTTTATATTGTTTATGAGTTATATTACCATACAACTGATATTAGATATAAAAGGGGGGAAAACTCGCATCAAACATCTACTTATCCTTTCGACTAAAATTTATGTGTAACTACATGTCGCGACTAAAAATTGTGTGAAAATATTTTGTCGATATCTTATAAGATTTCTAAAAATGAGAGATAACAAGCCAAATTCAAAATTTTGAACATGACCTTGACCTTTGACCTTGACCTAATTTTCATTGTTTTGAACCAAGGACCTCAAATCAAAAGACCCTAGGCCTCTATCACTTATGGTTTACCAGTTAGAAATGCATATTCTAATATCAAACATAAAAGGGGGGAAAACTCTCATATGGAATCTATATACGGCTTCGGTCAAAAAAAACAGAACATCCTGAGGATGTAACGAGCAATTTGGAAAAATAAATTTGTCGGTTTCTTATACGGTTGCGAAGCCTTAGAGATAACAAGAAAAACAGTGTTCGGGGAGATAACTCTTATATGGTAAAGTATTCGGTTTAGCAGAGTTGGTTTCAAAAGCGTATAAACTGTTCGATATCATATTCCAAATTTCTAAGCGACATCTTGCAAAACAAAAAAACAGCGAGGGAAAAAAATTAGGCGGAAGAAAAAAAAAAAAAAAATAATAATCAGAAGAAAAGCAATAGGTCTTTCCACGGAAAAGTGGAAAGACCTAATGATGAATATTCACGAATAGGCAAATTTTCTTTAAACCACGAAAATTGGTATCCACGAAAATGAATGAATTCACAGTATATAGATAAACTCATCATAGATACTAGGACTAAATTTTGTATATACGCCAGACGCGCGTTTCGTCTACAAAAGACTCATCAGTGACACTCGAATCCAAAAAAGTTAAAAAGGCCAAATAAAGTATAAAGTTGAAGAGCATCGAGGACCAAAATTCCTAAAAGTTTTGCCAAATACAACTAAGGTAATCTATGCATGAGGTAGAAAAGCCTTAATATTTCAAAAAAAGCAAAATGTTGTAACAGTTGAAAACAAAAATGAATTTCCTTTTAGTGTGTGCGCATGTTCTTTTTTTACTTTTCTCTATTAGAAATGGTAGAGGGAACCATGTTAAAAAGCCTACAATTGAGTTAAAATGTTAGACCAAACAATAATGTTGACAAAAGTTAGGTGCATTTAGTTTAAAATAAAATCCACATAGCTTAATAATTCGATCAGAGGTTAGTTTTAACAAGGTGTATAGTTTGACAAACTTTGTAGATGCAAGTGTAAGCATGTACGTCCATCGATGCAAGTGAATAAATCGAATGTTACTTGTTGAGTATATCATAGTTTATATCTGGGTGTAAGAGGTAGGTCGATACAAGAAAGTACGTCAATGTGGGTATATGCAGATAATACCTTATTAAGTATAAACACGTTATGGATCCGGACTGATAAGTAGATCGATAACCGTTATTGAAAGCAAACAACTGTTAGATTAAATAGCGGTAAATTTTGAAAATGAATAGGACCTCAGCCATACATAAATACACGATCTTGATATCTATATCATAAACGGGAAGCTTAATACAAAAATTTATGATAAAAGAGATGATTTTTCATTTCCTATTGTTAATTATCCATTTTTAGATGGTGACGTTCCCTTGTCACCATCTTATGGTGTTTATATATCTCAACTTGTACGATTCGCTCGTGTATGTAACAATGTATTAGATTTTAGCGAGAGAAATTTATGTATTACTGAAAAATTATTACACCAGGGTTTTCGATATCACAAACTGGTCAAAACATTTACTAAATTTTATCACCGGTATAAGGAAATAATTCGTAAATATAACTCAACATGCAGACATCTTATACGTTCAGGTATTTCACATCCAAAATTTTATGGAAATATTCTTTATAAAGCACAAAAATGTCAGTATTCTCCTCAGAAACTAACAAAACCTTTAAATAGACTTATTAAAAGGGGATATAGTTACGATACTGTTGTCAGGTCATTAAAGATTGCATATTTTGGCTTTAACATTGATTCACTGATAGGGTCTTTGCATCGGAACTAAACACATTTACTTCTAAAAAAACAGTTGTTGGCATGACACGGGTTATGTTCTTCTCATATATTTTATGATAGTATGATACTAAACCCCTAACGGGAGGGATTGTACCTGATATTCATATGATGAAGACATAATCTTTCAATCAGTTTAATTGAGGTCTGGAGCTGGCATGTCAGTTAACTGCTATAGTAGTCTGTTGTTATTTATGTATTATTGTCATTTTATTTATTTTCTTTTGTTACATCTTTTGACATCAGACTCGGACTTCTTTTGAACTGAATTTTAATGTGCGTATTGTTATTCTTTTACTTTTCTACATTGGCTAGAGGTATAGGGGGAGGGTTGAGATCTCATAAACATGTTTAACCCCGCCGCAATTTTGCGCCTGTCCCAAGTCAGGAGCCTCTGGCCTTTGTTAGTCTTGTATGATTTTAAATTTTAGTTTCTTGTGTATAATTCGGAGTTTAGTATGACGTCCATTATCACTGTACTATTATGCATATTTTAGGGGCCAGCTGAAGGACACCTACGGGTGCGGGAATTCTCGCTACATTGAAGACCCATTGGTTGCCTTCGGCTGTTGTTTGCTCTATGGTCGGGTGGTTGTCGCTTTGACATATTCACCATTTCCTTTCTCAATTTTATTAGGAATATGACTTTTGACTATAAACACAATAAGCAGCACATTTTGATTTAAAATATGAAACTTTGAATACGCAAGATGCTTTGAAGCAAATTAAATTTTGAAAAACGTAATAGCCTCAAAGATACATGGTAAGTTATACATTACTTTTAAGAAATGTAGCTATTATAAAGATCAAATATTGTCCTGTTTTTTTTTGTAAAGCATGCAAATAACAGCAGGTTTGCAACATTTGTTTTTGTGTCATGTTCTATGTCTCTAACTATTAAATCTACCTATAAAAACAATGTTTGAAATCATCATTTTCTGCCATAATTGCTAAAGCATTAGTAAAGAAACACTATTAGATCAATGTGAAGAATAAAAGATGTGGTTTTATTTTGATTATAATGATGAGATATTTTTGCCAAATTTATTTCTTTTACTTATGCATACATAATTCGTCTAAAAGCTGTTACCATCAATTTCCAGATTGATAATTTCAATTGTTTAGCCTAAGTAAATGGTTTTTTTTCTACCTATTTGTTGGTGTTACCTTAGCTAGTCACCACTTCAAATTAATCATGTATATCTATTGTATAGTCATTTTATATAATTAACTGTTAGCAAAACTATGTATTATTCTTGATAATAATGATGTTTTTGTCCCAGACGGATAACCCTGGCCTCACAACTTTTTGAAACTTTTGGTCCTCGGCGATCTTCAACTTTGTAGTTGTTACGGCTTTCAAACTTTTTTTACATCTGAACATATTTTTGTGTGAACGTAGCGCGCGTCTGGCGTTAACAAATATTTTTAACCTGTTACCTTTTGAAGGCTTTTATTCATTTGTTTCTCTTTTCTATATGTTGTCCCATTTACCTGTTTATATATTGTAACCCTGTCGTGTATTGTTGTCATTTAAATGTTATAATTAACACTGCCATTCAAGAAGGAGGTTTGGCATGCCACAAAACCAGGTTCATCCACCATTTTTGTCATAAAATACCCTGTACCAAGTCAGGAAAATGACCGTTGTTACATTAACATTTGTTTCTATGTGTGTTCCCTGTTGGTGTTGTGTTTCCGTTGTTCCTTTGTTCTCCTCTTATATTTGATAGGTTCCCTCAGTTTAAGTTTGTCACCCGGATTTTTTTTTTCTTTATCGATTTATGAATTTTGAATAGTGGCATACTACATGTACTGTTGCCTTGACTTAGCTGTATTTGGCAAAACGTTTAGGATTTTTTTATCTTTGATGCTGTTCAACATATTAATTAGGCCTTTTTAACATTTTTTTATTCGGGCGTCACTTATGAGTCTTCTATAGTCAAAACGGGCGTCCGGCGTAAATATCAAATTTCAATCCTTGTGTCTATGAAGAGGTTATTTACATGTAAATGCACATTGTACATATTGTAATAAAAGATATGAATTATGAATTTACATGATATGAAGTTATGAAGTTATAAATCTTTCGTATCTTTTTTTTTATGTTAAACAGTGAGCTGCGAAGAACCATACGAGAAGATAGGGAAAGGTTGTTATTCTATCAAGGATGACAACGTATCTGGTGATGCAGCATTTGTATGTATTACTTAGATAGAAAACTTTTTAGAAAAAAAGTACGGGAACACAAGGCTATATATGCAAAAAGTTTGGTATATTTGTCAATGAGACAACTATCCACAAGAGATCAGATGACACAGAAATTAACAGCTGTAAATCACCGTACGGCCTTCAACATTGAGCAAAGTCCATACCGCATATTCAGCTATAAAAGGCCCCTAAATGACAAATGAATAGATGTTCTTAGCTGTATATGACAAAACTTTAAAAAATTGTTGGTCCTCAATGCTCTTAAACTTCGAACTTTTTCACTTTGGTAGAATCGAGCGTCATTGATGAACCTTTTGTAAACGAAACGCGTGCCGAAAATAATATATTTTAATCCTGGTATTCATGATGAGATATTTTAGTATGAAATACTGAAAATAAGAGGGAAATCACGCAAAAGCTAAACAATATTACATAAGCTAGCTTTATAAGCGTGAATTTAGCGGGTAGCCACATATAAGTATCATGTAATTAAGTGTTTTGCTAAAATGTTCATGGTGATTTTCCCATAAAAAATATGTCAACTTTAAAATCTTTGATTTTTCAATGCTTTACTATGAAATGGTTTACTATTTGTTTTGTTTTGGCTTTCGATTTTTTTCCCATCTGAACGTCACTGTATAGTCTTGTATGGACTAAACGGGCGTCTGGAGTATTAAATGTTAAACTTGGTACCTTTTTGTTAGCATTCGTGTGTTTTGTTGTGCTACGTGTTCTCCCATTTAATTGTAATGTAGTCTTGTCATGTAGTGTTGTCATGTAGTCTTGCCATTGTTATGTCATAGTTAACATTGTCATAAAACTAGGAGGTTTTGCATGGCCAAAAAAAACAGGTTTAACCCACCATTTTTTCTTAAACTGTCCTGTATTAAGCCAGGAAAATGGCCATTGTTGTATTATAGTTCTTTTCTGTGTGTTTGTTGTGTTGTAGTTCTCCTCTCATATTTCATGTGTTTCCCTCAGTTTTAGTTTGTAACCCGTATTTGCTTTTTTTCCCAATCGATTTATAAATTTCGAACCACGGTAAACTACTATTACTTTATTAATTATATTTGTTTTCCCTTTATACCTGATTTTGATATACTCATACATTGTAGTCAATATATTGGAATTGTTTTAGACTGTTATATAATTCAGGGGTTTTGCAAGCTATGAAACCAGGTTCATTCTAACATTTTCTACATAAGGAAATGCATGTTCTGAATGAGGAATATGACTGCTGTTTTCTATTCGTTTGACGTGTTTGCACTTTGATTTTGCCGTTTTATAAAACGACTTTGCGTTTTGCATTTTCTACATATGTTCTATGGATGTATTTTTGTCATTTTACTTTTATTTATATCACAGGCGAGCTGTACAGACCCTGGTGCTTACCTTGCTAACTTCGAAACTATCGAAGAAGCCATGATCATGAAATTGTTCCTTCAGAAGCGGAATTCAGGTAACTATCTCTCAAAATATTTGCAGAAATTATTGTTTACTTACAATTTAAGAATTATCGATGGGAAACTATACTGTCGTTTTGATTATGAAGACAATCTTATTAATTTTGTTTAACATTCATAAGAACAATACCTGTGCTAATTTTACTGTACCAGATATAATATAAAAAACGGAAATGACTTAAAATTCTATGTGAGACACCTTTTTATCTTTATCCATGTTCAAATTGCGATGAATATTTTTGACAATTTAATGTCTCCCCAGTAATGCTCGAGGACAAAATATTAACAATAGGTACAAACACTGAGGAGCTTACCAAACTAAAAAAAACTTAATAACTTTTAATAAGGCTGCTTAAAAAAATCAGAACTATGTTAATAAAAATATAATCGTGGATGTTTAAAATCTTACGACAAAATAATTCAGTATCTGTATTGTTAAGTTAACACTCTAGCAGACGGTTATAATCTGCTAAACTTCACAAATGAATGTTCTAGCTCATCCACATTCAAACATATCTGCGTGTATAAGCCTAGACAATTTTTATTCTCAGTACTTTAGTGTAAAATGAAACATTATTGTTTAAAAGTTAAGGTGTACGTGCGCGTTGTCAATAAAATCAACAATGTCGTCATATGTCAAATAGCGACAAACATATTATTATTGGTTAAGCGAGAAAATTCAATTTCGTTGAGATGATGAACGATTATCTATAAATGCACTATACTATCAAGTAAGATGTAAAATACAGTTTGACACGCAGGTAGCAGGATTTTAATTGTTTTACAGTGTCTCGAAGACATGTTCTCTTAAAAAAGAAAGAATCCACATAGTTTTGTGATATTTTAAACAAAATAATTACTTCGTTTTACATGTTTTAGTAGTTTTATTTTATAAAATTTCTTTAAATGTTTTTGTTGCTACTTTTGATCTCTTCCAAACGGTCCGGTTGATTAACAAAGCACCAATGATTACATTGTAACAAAATGCATGCGTCATTGAATATTTATTATGAAGATGATTTCCTTATAGGTATACATTACTACGTTGGTGGACGTAATATCAATAGATACCTACCAAATGGCGATTGGAGATGGATTAAACATGGTAAAGCCACAAAGATGACTTATTTTGCCTTTGCCTTTAATCGGGGACCCGATGGTCAAACTGATCGTGAAAACGACTGCATGTTCTTCTACGCTAGAGATAGATACAAGTTCTATGATCACGGATGTGACCAAGGAGATTACCTTGGAGGTTATATTTGTGAAATTTGACATGTGTTATTTTATTTTTTTTTTAAATATAAATGAATAGCAAAAAAATGAAATTATATTTTCATTTATTTTTTTTTCTCCAGAAAATGAGAATTTGTTCAACGTACATGATATAAAAATGTATCAAAAGGCCTTGATTGCGATACTATATTGATTGTTTTATTGAGTGTCTATTTTTGCAGTTATTCGAATTGCTAAAGGAGAAATTCCTTACTAGTTACAAACATACATACATTAATTGTAGGAACATCTAAGATATGTGCAAAAGTCGGTACTAAATTATAATCCTGGTACCTTTGATAACTATTTACACCACTGGGTCGATGCCACTGCTTGTGGACGTTTCGTCCCCGAGGGTATCACTAGCCCAGTAGTCAACACTTCTGTGTTGACATGAATATCAATAATTTGGTCATTTTTATAAATTTCCTGTTTACAAAACTTTGAATTTTCGAAAAACTAAGGATTTTCTGATCCCAGGTATAGATTACCTTAGCCATATTTGGCACAACTTTTTGGAATTTTTGATCCTTAATGCTCTTCAACTTTGTACTTGTTTGGCTTTATGAATATTTTGATTTGAGCGTCACTGATGAATCTTATGGAGACGAAACGCGTGTCTGGCGTACTAAATTATAATCCGGGTACCTTTGATAACTATCATACATTTATGTATTGTGTAAGTCTGATTTAGTATGCAAGTGGTTTATACCTGATGGCATTTTACTTCCATATTGAACAACGATAGGTATTAAGTTTTTTAAGCTTACAATTTAAGATATTGTTCTTAAAATCTGTCTCCATCATTTATAAAAGTAAGAATTGAACTTCTTTTTCTCATTTGAACTCGTATTTTCTTGGATTAATATGAGTTTCATGGTTTGAAATAATATACATCAATGTTATATTTGTTTTTTCTGCATATTGTAAGTAAACAAGCCACATGATAATAACGATACGATATATCTCTTAGTTACTTACGTTAATGTATGTAATATAATTTCTTTTTATACTTGAGCAAATACAAAATAATATATATTATCGTTTTAAAAAATGTGCTATTGTTTACAGATGCACTACAGTGAAAAGAAAAGATCAACCAATGCAGCATAATGAGGTTGAAAATCCTTTTTGTCGGTAACTCCATATGCTCACTTCTACCGTTTGTCTAATAAATCAAGGTTCTACAAAAGTAAATCACGAATTCACCAATATTCCAACTGACTCCATTTTCGGAAAAAAACATCAGTAATAATCATAAACCGTTAGCTATTTCTTTATTTCTTTAACTGCAGAACCAAATATAATGAAACTATGCTCTGGCTTCTGAAGCTACACAAAATAACTCACGAATATAGATTTGTTTCGTCTTCAATCCATTGCTTCATTACTAAATTGTCTATTCTACTTACTAATACGTTAAGTAAAATCATAAACCTAATACTACATTTTTAAATTAAGGCGTTTGGAAAAGTGGAATTAATTATTTTTGGAGTGTAAAAAATTCTTTAGAAGAACTTGATAAATTGCATGCTCATATTGATGATTTTGAATCTGCTCAAAGTTTTTAATTTTCTACCCCATATACCACTTTGCATCATATTCTAAACAGAAAAACATCATGCATCTAAGTATATGGACATTAAAACAGTCAGATTTTTGTTTATTTTCTTTTGTTACATCTTCTGACATCAGACATGGACTTTTCTTGAACTGAATTTAAATATGTGTATTGTTATGCGTTTACTTTTCTACATTGGCTAGAGGTATAAACATCATAAACATGTTTAACTCTGCTGCATTTTTGCGCCTGTACGAAGTCATGACTCTCTGGCCTTTGTTAGTCTTGTATTTTATTTTTAATTTTAGTTTTTTGTGTACAATTTGGAGTTTAGTATCGCGTTCATCATCACTGCATTAGTATATATATATTTGTTTAGGGCCATATAAAGGACGCCTCCGGGTACGGGAACTTCTCGCTGCATTGAAGACCTGTTGGTGCGTCTTTTGCTATTGTCTGTTCTATGGCCGGGTTGTTGTCTCTTTGACACATTCCCCATTTCCATTCTCAATTTTACATATGTTCAAACTATCTTTTTTAAGTAACAACACACAAACGAATTATGTCAATTGGACATGCTTTGTTAATATAACTGCCCTTAGATATTTATTAGATAACACTTTTGTTCGCTTTGGAGATTCCGTATATCGTCAAGCTTTCGGAAGTCAAATGGGGACTAACTGTTCACCACTTATTACGGACCTCTTTCTGTTATTGTTAGTTACAATTTATGACTAAAATTAGCAAAGACCCATCGAAAGAACGTCACATACATAAGTTAACAATACATTTAGATATTTGGAAGACATATTGGCTCTCAATAATTACGTCTACAGTATGATTACTAAAAAAAATATCCTGTTGAACTAATTTTAGGTAAGGTGAATACTATCAATACGCCCTGCCTTGTCCTTTCCTTTCCTAGATCTTGATATCTTTATCACTAACGGGAAACTTAATACCGAAATTTATGATAAAAGAGATGATTTTTCATTTCTTGCGGTTAATTATTAATTTTTAGATGGTAACGTTCCCTTGTCACGATCTTATGGTGTGTTTTTTTTATTTTATTTTAACTTGTACGATTTGATCGTGTATGTAACACCGTATCAGATTTTAGCAAGAGAAATTTATGTAGTACTGAAAAATTATTACACCAGGGTTTTCGATAACACAAACTAGTCAAAATATTAACTTGCAGAAATCTTATACGTTCGGGCATTTCACATCCAATATTTTTACGGTAATTTTCTTAACAAAGGACGAACATGTCGGCATTCACCTCAAAAGCTAACAAAACCTTTAAACAGTCGAATTCAGAAAGGTTATAGTTACGATACGGTTGTCAGGTCATTCAAGATTTCATATTTTGGCTTATAGGGTCTTTTTATGGGAAATAAACATATTTATTCTGATACCAGTTATTGGCAAGCTACGGGTTATGTTCTCATATATGGTATGATGGTATAATATTAAATCACTAACAAGAGGGATTTTGCTTGATATTCACATGATTCATATGATGAGGTCATACTATTTCAATCAGTTTAATTGAGTTCTGGAGCTGGCATGTTAGTAACTGCTAGTAGTCCTTTATGAATTGATGTATTACTGTCATTTTATTTAGATTCTTTTGTTTCCTATTCTAACATCAGACTTGGACTTGTATTGAACTGAGTTTTACTGTGCGTATTTTGGTGTGTTTTTTTTTACATAACCTAGAGGTATAAAAGGTGATTTTGATCTCAAAAAACATGTTCAACCTCGCCGCATTTAGTGCCTATTGCAAGTCAGGACCCTCTTGCCTTTGTTTTCTTTTTTTTGTAACACGTAATATAAACGTGATAACACAAAGGACATAAATGTGAAGCATCCATTTAGAAAAATGAATATTGTCTTTGTTGTTCTTGGTCATCTCTATTTGAAGATGCTTCTCTGGTTCTTTATCTTAAAAGTAGGGTAAAAGTGAGTTAAAAATCAATATATTGTCTTGTAGGTTATAACTGATTATCACCTACTTCATATGCATGTTTAATGTACCTGTTATCATCCTGAATATGTATGTAATATTTGCAACTGGATGTTAAGCATACATCAAAACGTAACTATTTATTACAATATATTTTAATCCAAATCTTATTTCAATTTGAAAGGAAGTCGATTTCGAAAATGTACCACAAATTATGCATAATTAATTCTGCTGAAGATTCGGGGATGCAGACCACAGCTTGTTCTGGTTTGTGAACTAATTTATACAGAGATGATGGATGCAAAATGTAACAGCTCTATAAAATATCTAAGTAAATGAAAACCAAAAACTGAAAAAAATATATATATTTAATCAACAAAGTACAACTTTTGTCATGATATGCCAAATGTAAATAGAAATGGAGCTTTCAATGACTTCAAATTACCCGTATTACCCGGATGGTTGGAAAGCTTGTCTTTTCTTGGTTGAATTGAATATCAGTCCTCTGAGGATTCAAAATAAGAATCTAAAACGAGTTCTATAAAATATATAAGTTTCTCACAGAAGGTAACCAAACATTTTGCGACGATGCAAATATTTAACTTAAGAATATAAAAAAAATTATCTTTAACTAATGAATTCAAATACCAAAAGCTATGCAATTTAATAGATATATACTTAATAAACTTCTTGCAAATTATTAAATGAAGAAATATGAAATTTATAGTTTAATCACGGGAAATAACAATGAAATAATAATCCTAACGGCCACATTACAATGCTCATTCTTAAAGAATTATGTCCCTTGTAAGTTTATCATGATTTAAAAATAATCAGCCTATGACTAAAAAACTTAAAATTCAATTATATTCATATTTTAGAATATTTTAAACAGTTCACATTTGAAAGTCACTGAAATAACAACAAATAATGATTGAATGTTCTATCTTCTAAAGTGCATTTTTTCAAAAGTCTAAGAATAATATTGACATGAAAATACATTGGTATATTAGTAGTCTGATCATCTTAGTTGCACTTATACAGAATTGGTAACGCTCATATTCAATATATGAAAAACGATCCTAGAATTTAATTGACTGGATAAAGCCACTCGAGGTTTAATTTTTGGTTCAGTCTAGGTGGCAGAGTTGTCGATAGCTCTAGACACAGTACAAGCAATATTGTCTCGATATCCTGGAAAAATTTTTTGTTTACTTTAACGAATTTGTACATTTAACAATGTTGTTCTGATATTTAGAGTAAGTATGACTATAATGTAATATGTGTTTTCAGCCATGTATCACCATTCACTTGTGAGTCATTGAATGGATCTGTCGTAGATTTGTCACTTGCAAAGACGTATTTACCCTAAATCCTAATAGTATGATACTAAATGTATATACATAGGGGCACATGAAAAGTATTTTTGTATTGTGTTTGAGCCATACTTTGAACGACAATGGTTTACTTTTTACACATTGTGACTTGGCTCTCACACCACTTCTTCTTATTTCTGTGTAACTTGTATATGAATTTGCGAGTATCTACTTTTGCGGAAATAAACTTGAAAATAAAAACACCGCTGTAAAAAGTATAGAATTCTTGAGATTATAAAATAAGATTAAATTACTTGTTTGTGCTCACAATGACAAAAAAATCACAAAAAGAAGAATCATTGGTCACTCGTATCTACCCTAAAGACATTTGATAATAATCTTACAAAATGCAAGAATAGTTGGTAATTTGGTGTAATACATAAAATTGAGAAAGCTGTCAGTTGCTATTAAAATCGAAGCTGATTTTAAAAAGTCACAGACATGTTCAAAAGGTATTATCTGAATTAATTTGTCTGAATGAACTTCTTTTGTATTCTGAATGACTGAACCTTACAGAAATAAACCAAACTACCAATTAAAAGAACTTGGCAAAATTTTGAAAACTCAATATATAAATATATAAATGCGCTTAGTTAGAACAAAACCAGTGTAGACCAGGAAAGACTATATTTGAAGGTCACGTCTGATCATGTCCTCGAGGCAATATTCGAAACAGGCTGAGCATTTGTGGAGAAACATACAGACTATACCAATATAACCTACTACACAATCAGACTTATAAAATAAATTACAAACCATGGTCAGCTATAGTTGATACGAAAATAAGGAGATGTGGTATAATTGCAAATAAGACAACTTTCCACCAAAGTTTACATAACGTGGATGACAGCAATTGTAAGTTAATGTACGGACTTCAACAATATGAAACCCATACCGTATGGTAGGTACTACTTAAATTATGTTCTGTCTTTTCAATTAATGTCAGTACAAAATACGGCGTTTGCAGATTCTGGGAACTTAGAAATTAATATAACAATTCTTAATGTGTATGTTTTGATGTATGCACACATGTAAAGCATACTACTTACAGTGTTAGATAAAAATACAGTTATAATTATCACAGTAACTGTTATAATTATCGTGTTTCTGTTTTGTCGACTTCACCCAGGCATACTGCATTCGTAATCTGCATTTTCTGTTCATTGAAAGCTACAATATATTTAAACACATAAGATTGATAAAATAAAAGATGTTTACTTTTAATATTTTTTCTTCCTTTCATTGTTAACCTATATGCAATTTATATTCGAAAAACGAATGTTTACTGCATCAATTAAGATTTGTTATTTAATATGCATTGCAAGATCATATCTTACATGGTCATGAATTATGTAATTATCACTTTTAAGTGCTGTAGTTACATGAAGAACTAAATTCCAGGATGCAATAATAGATTTGATAAAGATTTTTGAAAATAAAAAAAATGGAAAAAATAATTATCCTTTTTTAATAAATAGACAGAAATCATACTCACAATTTTCTGTGACTGGACTTAAGGTGGTACCTAATACTTTAACTAAAATTAATTTGGCTCGTTTTATTTTCTTAAAATTTTGACAAAGTATTTACTTTGACCCTTTTACAAAAATATTAAGATTTCAAAAAATTTTAACCAACCGTTTTATCAGAAAAATTACACTTGTTATATAGCAGTTTGACAAACACTTATTTTGATCATTGAAAAGCTTAATATTCCCTTAAAAACACAACCTAATTAAAACGTTTAGATGATTTTAAAGAGTTATCTCTCTGTAGTGTTAGGTACCACCTTAAAATTGTATTTTCATACCTACCTAAACTAAAACCATATCTTTAAACACAAATAAACTTTCAAAATTAAAAGCATTGCGAACATTAATGTAATACATTTACATATACTGTAAATTCAGAAATTAATGCGTTCAATTATAATTGCAATTTTGTCTCTTTAGACTACAATTACGACTTAAAATTATTGCAATAATAACGACAAACACAGCAATAATTTCTGCATTTACAGCATCGAAAATGGGTATTTTCTAAATTTTCTAAATGTAAATGAATCTTTAAACAAATATCCATTATTTAACGTCTAACTATGTAATTTTGTTTATATACAAAACGATTGTGACAATTATGAACGGCAAAACTGACGAGGGAATAATACAGTTTCAAACATGTTATCAATATACAACTTTTCAGGGATGCTATTTTAATATTAATTTGATACTATAAAGAACTGCTAATTCCAATATTTAACAGAGGTATCATGCGAAGACAAACTTGAATCCTCAATTGTATTTTCTGGATTAGTTGTAATTGAAGCAAATTAAATTACATATGTCAAAGCATTATCTAGATGTTGATTATACTCATATGCTAGGAAGCGGTAACATCAAGCAGTTCCAACATTCTCAGAAAATAGAAAGTTACATATGTATATAAGTGTGTTCACACAACACTATTAATACGTTAGACAGATCAAATAATGAAGTATGTAAAGACAACTGCTTCTTTGTATTATAAAAATCCTCAAAATTAAAAACTTATATCTTAATCTACAATGTATCTAATCATGTTTTTATATAAAAATCGTTCTATTGCAGATGATATTACATATGAAATCAACTGTAAAATATATTTTTAAAGTTACAAGTATTTCGGAGCAAATGGTACGTACCAATTATATAATTAAATAGCAATTCATTGCGTTAAAAACAAATTCAAGTGTTAAAAGAAAAGAAAATGCTGATTAACATACTAACTTGTTTCACTGTAAATAAATACACCATAAATTTGTTCTTTGTCTGTGTATGTGATATTTGCTGTAACTGTTGATGATACTATGACCTTTAGTATTTGATTTCCATTTGAACAGTATATTATGTTATGATATGCATGTATGCCTCTATTTGTATTGGCAGTATTCGTCATGAAAACTTGTGATACGGCAGTTCCTTTAACATCTGAAGACATCAAATCACCAGTTATATATTCCATCCAATAAATGTGTCCTTCATTAAAATCTGATATGAAAATTGTTTTATCAAAATTAATTTCAAGCATTCGCAAAACAAAAATGAACTTGTATCATTGTCTATGTTTATTAATTAAAGGTAACTAATTGTTATCTACATTTTTTAGTTGAAAGAATATATGTTGATCGTCCACAAGACAACGACTTTATAACATCTATTGGTGTGTGTGTGTGTTTTACATGCTCTCATAAAGACTTATACCCTGAATTAAGCGATCATCTCAGTACATGAATCTATTATCACAAATATTGTTTTTTTTTTATTTTGGCGTTTTAACAACGCCACGCCAAACACCACTTTTTGACTATTTTGTTGCGACCAGTTTTTTTATTGGTGAAAGAAGCCGGACTGCCCGTAAAAACAACCGACCTTTGATAGGCAAATTGACAATCCTAGTCAATTAGGAATTAGGTCGAGTGCACCCGCACCAGCGGGGTTCGAACTCCCAACAGCAATGTTGATCGGCTAGTGATCACAGTAGTAACTCCTTAGACAACTCGGGCAAATTCGGCCCCTAATGATAAAAAGGACGATTTTAATTTTGAAATTATAAATGTCTCATACCTTATCAGCAATATATCATTTTAACCTAAATATGAGATACACATTTCCCAACTAATTCGGCATTCACACGAGGTTGCAGTTGCTCTTCAGACTTTGTGAGCAATAACTAGTATCTGAGCATAAGGATAATAACTTATGGTTATGTTAAAATACACCTCGTCCTTTATCGAAATTAACTTGAAGATACCAAGACTTGTTTATTAATATTCAGTATCAACATAAAAGATAATACGTTATGGTCTTGAAGTATAGATTCTAGACACTGACGTTGTTTGTCATCATAATTATGTGTTATATAGCTTTGTATACCAGTCTTTTTATATTTTTAACATATATCAACATGTAATTGCACCTATTGCATGTCACATATGTGTAACCTTTGTGTTTATTGTCTATTTGTAAAAGTAATATGAGAAAATAACTTTCAAATTGTAAGCATGTTTACTCATTAAAAACAATCACGTTTCGAACTTTATATTAAACAAAACTAGTTCTTTCCGGTGGTGGTATTTTTTGTAAAGCGTCTGCAAACGGCTTGGCACCGGTATCATCAAGATAACTGTTTATCGCGTCTGCCAAGTGTATATGTTTTAACCATGTAAGCTGTTGATTTTAACCTTGATTAACAGAGAAACATTACCATTTGACTAATTTAAACACTTAACGTATCAAAGTGGTAGTAGTATTAGTATTAGTAGAAAAATTAGGTGTTAAAAGTAATAATAGTGGAAGTCGCAGTAGTATTTAAATTATGATCATACCTATACTCAAACCAGATACTGTTTGTGTATGCACATCTGTAAAAGTCTGTTTTTCAGTCCCATTTATTCTTGCTCGCCGTATAACGTTGTGTGAGGTGTCAATTATACTGTAATATATCCATCTGTAATGTAAATGGTGAAATTACTTGGACATTTTCATGAAAGAAGAACATCTATATAAAGCAATTCTTACTTTTGAGAAATGCAAAACAAAAGATTTTTTATCCGAAATTTCTATCGTTTAAGGCGGTATAAGACGTGTCACGGTACTTTTGTTATATTTTTTTATTCCTATCAGGTTTTGTCTAATGATTAGTCCGTTTCTGTGGGTGTTACATTTTGATTTTGTGTCGTCGTTCTCCTCTTGTAATTAATGCGTTTCCCTCAGTTTTAGTTTGTTACCCCAATTTTGTTTTTTGTCCATATATTTGATAGCTCATATTAGGTAGTTTGCCAAAATTTAATCAGAATACTTATTTGTTTCTTTTGATTGGGAGACCTAAAAAATACCAATGCAAAGGTAAGTTGAAAGTTCGAGTTAGCCAAAACTATAAAAAAAATATCTCGAAAAGGGGCGAAAGATACCCGAGGGACAATCGTAAAACTAACAGATCGAAAATAAACCAACAACGCCATGTCAAAAAAATAAAAAGACAAACAGACAAATAATAGTACACAAGATAGAAAACTAAAGTCTAAGCAACACGAACCCCACCAAAACCTGGGGGTGATCTCAGGTGCACCGGAGGGTTAGCAGATTCTGTTCCACATGTGGTACTCAACGTGTGGCTCCTGTTATAACAAATCCGGTTAATAATAATACGAATGGAAATGGGACTTAATATTAAAATACTACTTTTTGATAAATATTCCTAAAGTAATGAACTTAGAGAAGTTCGAAGTTCTCGTTCGGACACACACTCCATAATCTAGTATAATACAAGAGCATAAACCTGAAGCACGGGGAGGCACTTTTCTGTTTCCACACGGCACTAGAAACAAACTGTGTCAGAAATAAAATTTAGAATGGAAAGGGGGAATATGTCAACGCGACAACAACCCAACCATAGAGCAGACAACATCCGAAGGCCACCATTGGACTTCACTGTAGCAAGAAACTTCCGCATCCGGAGGCGTCTTTCAGCTGGCCCCTAAACACATATGTATACTAGTTCAGTGATAATGGACGTCATACTTAACTCCAAATTACACACAAGAAACTTAAATAAAAATGACTACACGACTAACAAAAGCCAGATGCTTCTGACTTGGGACAACCGCAATTTCTGCAGGGTTGAACATGTTTTTTCAGATATCAACCCTCCCCTATACCTCTAGCCAATGTATAAAAAGACAAACGCACAACAATACGCATAGTAAAACTCGGTTTAAGAGAAGTCTGAGTCCGTTGTCAGAATAAGATAAGATAAGATATGAAACTAAACAAAATAAACAAAACTGATTGAAAGCTGATAAAGTGTTTACGTATTTCTATAAAGTTGGAATAGTTTAACTCGGTAGTTCATATTCGCGGATTGCAGTTACGACATAAAGAAAATATCATCTGTGAAACGGTTATGCCATAACACTCGACCATCTCCGTCTGTAGAATTAACATAGGGATAATTTCAACTTCACGATTTGGAAAACTTGGTTTAATAGCTTCCTTGTGAGCATCAACCCTCTATTAAGGAAATCATGATATGATTACAAGCCCGGGGATATCGTATCTATTTGGAGATAAATACGTATGATTTTTTGAATATTGTTATATTAATCGAAAAGGAGCTCAATGACTTATGAGTAATTTAAGCTTATTTTCTTTTTTAACTATTGCTCATTCAACATAAAGTATCAATTTTAGTTTCGTGATATTTTTAATTTCACCTAAGTTCATTCTTAAGTGAATTCATCTACATTTTATTATATACAGAGAAGATAACATACGTGTAGAATCTGTTTGGCTTTAGATTTTGTCTTCCTGCTTTCCATTGTCTAATGATTTAACACTGGCGAATCGTTTTGAGCAGAACCTTTCTTTTAATATTAATCATTAAATCGTATTTATCTAAAGTCGTAATAGAGATTTCCAATAAAATGACACACGCACGTAACTCGACGTACGGACGTAATGGGACGGGTTATTGCCAACCATCAAATTTGATTGAATACGTCTCTCTAGTTTAAACAAAGTGTTCCAAGACTTTTAAAATCCCACACTTGAATGATCGTTCATATGTTGTTGTTTTTTTATTATGACGAAACATGATAGAAATAATGCATTTTTATTGATCACGTGGTTTTGCGGATTCTTGCTTTTATTTTACTGACATAAAATCACGTAACAAACGTTTCGTATACCTAGTATAAGTATCAAATTATCTTTGATTATTCAATATACTTTGCAGATGAACGCCCACTTATACGCTTTTCTGTCTTTATAGTGTACCGATCTTTTTATTACATTTGTTTCGGGGAAAATATTTAAAAGGATATGTTTCTGACAATTTCGAAAATATCGAAAGCAGATTTTTTCAGAATCTATCCTTAGAAAGGTTGAAAATTCATATAATTATCGCTTCCTTTTACATTACAAACAAAAGTTGTTTTTTTCATTAATTACACAATGCATTGATACAGAAATCCCGCTATATGTAAAAGTTTTTTTTTTTTTGAGAATTAAGGTGCGTTCGATGGATTGTAATGTATTCTTTAACGGATATGCTATTGGAGTCCAAATACAAAAGACAATTTCAGGGAATATATTTAATATCTCTTGACGTGAACTAACTAGGAGAATTTTATCCATTTATTGTTAAAAAACTAAAATGGGTGACTGAATTCATTTTAAAGGGGAAATAATCATTATATTAACGGAAATGTGTAAGGTAAGTAACATTGAACAACATAGCATAATAAGATTTTGTTATCGGATGCAAATCCAAGATACATCATAAAATAGGAAGCTAGATACGGATATTTGTTTAAGTAACATACAAAGTGTAAATTGAAAACAACTGATCCGAACAAGGGGTCATAGCTGCGTTTTTTAAACGAACTTACTTTTGGTGAGCAAGGTTTTGAACAGACACGCAGCATTCCTACATTTTATGGAGTACTCTTCAACCCTATTTAATATAAACAAGACTTAATAAAGTTCTCCATTTTATTACATGTATCATCTATACATGCTGACAAAAGTTAAATTAATAAAGTTAGAAGACATAGTAGATCTTAAATTTAGTATCCCCTAATGTGTAAAAAAAACATTTTAGAGGAGATCATACATATAATTTTGTCGATCAGGAACCTATCTTAATTCTAATACCGAATCGAATACTGAGAACTAGGCCTTTAAAAAGAAGTGTAATTGGAATCGTTTGATTAAATGCGCGCTAGAAATATATGTTAATGATAGATTTCCAACAATTCTGAATTTTCATAGGCACTATGTTTTTGCCATTGCCTTAACAAAGGTGAGGCTTAAACCTCCAGGATTCAAATCATTTGCCTCATCAGAAATAAAATTCAATTTACGCTACTGTTGACTGATTGACAGTTGGTTGCTTAACGTCCAGTGGCAAATATTGTATACACCATTAACTTATAGAGAGCGTGACATAATATCTAAAAGAGGCATCGGATTCAACTTCCGTATTTTGACCGGACGGGACTGCGTACATGTTCAACCCGCACATCTAACGGACTTCCAACATTGGCAATGGTTAAACTGCTAAACGGAACAAGACCAATGTGGACCATATTTCTATTCCATTGATATCTTTGAGAGGTTAGTGTCGAGAAGTTGCGACCAAGAGAGACAGTTATTAAACGCCAACTATTTTAGAAAAGCATAACTTAAGAACATTGAAGTTATATTACACCTACCTTTGTACGGGCTCTTCCTAGAACCCATGCATCATAATAATTAAAGACAGGATATATTATTATAATTATATGATTCAGTAAAGTGTAATCATAATTGTTCTATAGATGCGTCCTCATAAATTCATTTGTTAAAGTTCTACGGAAAGGTGACACAGATGCACCAGTGATCTGATTTTTCTTTTGCCAAAGTAGCTTGAAATAGTTATAGGATTATGCTAAATAGAAGAAAAGGCAAGTTGTGTACACCTTTTACATTCCGGCGTGTTTGAACCTCTTTCCTCAATCTGATAACTTAAAAATGTGAATATGATCACGCTTCATATTTTATTATTTTTATTTGTTCAAACTTAATTTTGATTTCTGAGCTTTAAGAATTCACAGTTTAAGAGATAAATATATAGGTCAATTGAATTGACGAAGTAATGATCGGTGTGTTTGATAACCGGTTACTGAACTAATTACTAGTATCCCCTTTATTTTCGGTGAAATCACGGCAAATTTGATAACAAAAATGTAAAAAAAAAAAAAAAAAAAAAAAAAATTGTGCTAGTTTTTAAATAATATTAATTCCAACAAAGTGTGTGTATTCAGCGAGACAAAACTTCATACAGTTTATGGCCCCCTTCGTCAACCTTCAATGCATTAGGCCGAGATACGGTCAGATAGATCGGTTATGTCAAGTAATGTCATTTTATTGGAAATCTCTACTGAGGCCGTGTTCACACCAAACACCGTGTACCGTAAACATGTTTTCATTTGGTTTAATGTAATGTACGCGTATTGTCTAGTTTCACATTAAATTTGTTCACATCTATACACCTTGTTTAGCTACATGTACATAAGATTTGTTCACACTTGTCAACTATATGTCATTTAAATGTTCATTACGTAGAACCGAATTTCGAACAACTTGTCTAGCAGTTAGGGAACGACCACTTGACTTAAAATAAAGGGGGGGGGATGGAATTTTCCATAATTTGATAAAAAAAAAATATCAAATCTGTATGCGCGTACAGATCATTAGAATGAACAAATATTCTGAATCAAAAGTTTCCCCATACATTATAGTGTTAATTATTGAATTGGTACCATCGAAATAAACCAAATATATTCTTTCGCGCGAGAAAACAATTCTGACTCAGAAGCCCCCCCTCCCTTTTTTCTTTGAAGTTAAGTGGTCATTTTTAAGAAAGTCATTTTGGATGATTTGCAGTAGTTTAAAGATGTCTCGATTACGTATTAAAACATAGGCTGCATCGGCGTGCTTACAGACATAGAAAAAGAATTGCGATGTTAAGGATCTCTACATTTCTATCTTGTCTGTTTGTTTCAAATGGGATTTTTTCTTCAAGGAGTATTTGTCAAAGGGAGGGGGTAATGTTTTTTTATTTCTAATTTTATTTTAACGGGTTTGAGATACTGCACA
Source organism: Mytilus edulis (assembly GCF_963676685.1). Classification (NCBI taxonomy): domain Eukaryota; kingdom Metazoa; phylum Mollusca; class Bivalvia; order Mytilida; family Mytilidae; genus Mytilus; species Mytilus edulis. The sequence goes on along the minus strand of NC_092357.1, from coordinate 64,347,178 downwards.
AACAAACAATTAACCTCACCCTTTTTCAGTAATGCATTTACGAGTGAATCGTTGATTGAGTAAAGACCAGTGGCAAATATTGCTGTCAGTGTGTACGTTCAGTCGATTCGGGAAGATCATTTCAAATGAATTATGTGTTCGGCAATGATGATGAATGAGTCTTGATTCTTGGGTTATTAAGGCTACGTAAAGTGTTTTTATCACAAATAAATATATCAAGTTTAGACAAATATTTCTGTAAAGAACTTTATTAATAAGTGTTATAAGTATCAATTTTATATAAAAATCGTTTCTTTTTTAATTATACATGGTACAATTAATGTTCTGAATGCCTAGTTTTGTGTACACTTAACCTACACAAGGCCTACATCCACTATCGATTGCATGTAGACAAAACATGATTTAAAATACATATAAACGGCCTGAGTCACAGAGCATATTACGTGTTTTGTGTCAAAGTGCGAAACGACACAAAGATGCAAGCAGTATTCTTAGTAAAATACAGGGCGGTTTGTACGTTTTTTTCATCATTGTCTATTAAAACAATGTATCATTATGCACAAAAGAAAACCAACGTTGAAAGCAATTTTAAGAAACACTATTTCCATTTTAACTATTATTAAATGAAATGCCACACATAGATGTAAAATGCATGTGTTTTATAATGAAGACACAATTAATATAAAAAAAAAGATGTGATATTATTGCCAATGAGACAACTTCCCTTGTTTCTTTGTTGTTATTGTTTTTCAAGAAATAAACGTTCTTTTTATGGCCAACAGATGTGTTGACAATGAAGCAGCATTTGTTTTTGTAAGTGTTCACCACATTTTTATGTTATTACGAACAGACAGAAAAAAATATTACAGTCATTCCTTACAATTTGATTCTAAATTCTTTTTTAAACTGGAGTAATTCATGAAAAATCGTTGATGACGTCACGGTCACATGACAATATTATGTCTATGAGCTGATAAACAAACCAACGTCAGCCAATCAGAAGACGCGTTACATCCATAATTAAATTATTAAATTATAATTTTCTATATGTCGACATACCTGTTAATAACATCTAATGTTAAAGCAAACATCGGATAATCCTGTAATATTAACACTTGATTTGATCCATCCATGTTACACTGATAAATCTTGCCCGTATATCGTTCTATCCAATACACATGATTGTATAATGGGTCAATTGCTATACCTATAGGGTTATTTGCCATTGTCACATTTTCTGTCTGGTACGTATAGTTTGATGGATAACGAAATCTTAAAAAAAAACGAATTGCAAAACAAATTGTTATCAGTATCGTTACTCGTTTATATCGTTTTGAACATCGGTATACTACTGTTGCCTTTATTTATATATAATGAGAAAGTCTTAAAGGGTACAACATGACCAAAAAAAGAGTAAAATCATGATAAAATATTAAATATTTCGAATAACTTGTATAAGATAGGGGCGACATCTAACAGAGTGACATTCATTCAAACTTATAAGTCGAAATAAACTGACTACGCCAAGGTTAAAAACACAACATAAAAAGACAGCGACTAAGTTTCACGAACCCCTCTAAAACTGAGGTGTGTTCATCAGCAGATCCTGCTCCACACGAGACATCCATCGGGTTGCTCATGCAAGTTTAATTGCGTAGGTCACATTCTTGAAAAGGGGACATGATTGCAGTTATGACATTTTATACATATACAGTATCATCTGTTAATCAGATGTTCCGTAATGGTCAACCAAATCGAGATGACATCCGTTCAATTAACAAAATGAAGATTTCAACTTAACCATTTGGAACTATTGGTTCAGTAGCTTCCTTATGAGCATCACACTTCTCTCTAGAAAATCATCATAGGAAAGGGGCCGCTGTATTGTTGCTACATAGAAATGGGAAATTCAAAACTTGAAAGTTGAAATCATCTCTTTTATGTTAAAGGTTTGCTTTTAACAGACCCTCATTGTAAATTTCTACATGTAAGTCAAGATATGAGGCCGAAATAATTGTATCTATTGTATCTTTTTGTTCTAACTACATTTCCTTTCTCTTTTCAAGAATGACTTACCGAATTACACTATTTAACGGATTTGTAATAACATAACCAACACGACGGGTGCCACATGAGGCGCAGTATCTGCTTACCCTTCCAGTGCACCTGAGATCACCCCCAGATTTTTGTAGGGTTCGTGTCTTTAGTGTTCTATGTTTTGTCTGGTGTACTATTATTTGTTTGTTTGTCTTTTTATTTTTAAGCCTTGACGTTGTCAGTTTGTTTTCGAACTGCGAGTTTGAATGTCCCTCTTGTATATCATGCTTGATTGGATAGATATCCTACATAAGTAAGATGTAAAATTAGGTTGATGTGTGGTAATCAAACTAAAATATTAACCGTGGTCGTTATACAAATTATAAGATTTTAATATGCTGATATTTTTTTTCAGTATTGCTGTTTTTGAGGAGGAATGAATTCCTTTAACGTGTGCGTGCGAGTCCGGTACTAAAAGCTTAGTTACAGTAAAGTGTTGGTATGGACTTTTTTTTCAATAATGACTTCTAAGAAAAATGTTCTTTATTGTTTGTATCCAAAACCTTTCTCGGGCAAGTCTGTCGGCCCTTAACCAACCGTCGTTTCGGCGTATGTCAGTGATGATAAGGTTTTTGAGATCAGACAATAGGTGTCCAGGTTATCTAAATTGACGATTTACGGGGAGGTAGAGCTTGCGGGTGTAGTCACTTCGATACTCATTCGTGTGTCTGTTGAATGACTAGAAACGCCGTGCACGATTTTGGTTTTTATTATCCCGATTTTTTCTGTCGCTTAATCGATTAATGACTATTATTACAGCTGTATCATCATTTAAAGGATGAAACTCGTATATATATACAATACTGTAACTTTGAGTTTCCGGATAGCAATTTAACTGTTTTTAAAAGTAAAATGAATTTCATTTTTGAGAACTTTAAATAATTCATTATATTAATTATGTTATGTCGAAACTATAACCATCGTTTTTATTAAATACTGAGGTTTTACAGCTTTAAAATGTGTAGGATACAGAACAAATTTCTTGAACAACACGAATATGCATGTTAAATTAAAGGTGAAGATTTAAGAAAAGTTATTCAAACATGCATATAAACTTCAATACTTTAAATGTATAATACGGATAACGTATATTGATACCATATTTTGAAATAAGTCTCAAATAGTTCGACATACCTTAATATGTCGTTTTTACTGTATCTTGGAAAATAAATATATCCATTTTTATAATCATAATCCATAGAATCAATTTCACTCTCTAGATTGGTCAAAAGATGTGTAACTGCCCTAGTCTGCAAATTTACTTCTGTAATCTTACCAAACGTTGAAACAATAAGTTTAAATTGAACACCTTCAATGTGAATTAAAAATATATTATATATAATTGCCACAACGCTTTACTCTCAAAATCATAACTTATCAAATATAAGTTGCATCATTACAGAAAAAACATGGTTCTGATTTCTTCAAAACTGTTAACTGGTTTGTTTTTCGTTTTCCTATGTATCATGTTCTCCGTCTTCACTTACTACATTATATATACACGATATAAGAGTACACCTTTAATAATGTTTATTGTGCGAAATGTACAAGTACGAAGCAATATCCCGTCAGAATGGGGACGTTTTAGATGATGTACGTAGAAAAAGCGCCACACTTTTGTGTCGTATAGAACCCTTGCAACAAACCCCTCAGTGGTCCGTGCGTGGCCTATTGCAACGCATATTTTTTTGTTAATCCAATTCACCCTCAATTTCCGGTTGCAGTCTACACAGTTAAAGCATCTTCATGTCCATATTGTATTTATTGTTAATTTGTTGTCATCCTTAACATTCGTGAATAAATTTGCGAAAATGTAAGATGCGTTGATTCATTTCATGGTTTACTGGGTTTATTCGTTGTATTTTCAAAGAAGATTAAGTTTGTCTTATTATGCCATTCTTTTCTTATTCAACCGTATATTTTTTTAGAATTGTTTCTGGAATTTTTTGCTAACTGATTGTAATATTTTATTTGAAAGTGTTTCTTGTACTCACCTTGACCAATAAGGCAGAATAAAATAAACAATTCAGAAAAAACCACTAACTTGCACTTCATGTTGAACTGATCTAAACATAATCATAATTGTGTAACTCCTCAGCATTTAATAACAGTTTTATATAAAATACATTACATTATGCAAACTTGATAAACGCTATTTGTTATAAGTGAACTTGATTTACATTATTTTTATTTGACTCATTGCACATCTCGTCATATTTATTACTGGATACCTCTTTTGAGAATTTTTTTTTTTATTTAAATGTTAAAATGAACTGCAGTTGTAGAAAGTATGATGAAGGACTATCAATTACTTATATTGCGAACAAAAAAAGAACAGTGAGTATTTTAAATTTCCAATATACAATAACTGGCATGCGCACATTATTATTCATCCAAAGTTACACTAAACTAAATGCTGCAGCAATACCATATACGTATATTCTCATCCTATAATCAGTTAATGCATTTTGTTTGTAGTGCTTGAGAAATATTACCAACAAAATGACTCTTCACATTATACCCAACATTTATATGTGTCAATTGTTGTCAGGAAATGCATGATGAAAAGTTTTCAAAACGATAGTTCGAGCTGAATTTAACAAGGAACAGTCAGAAAACAGATATACCACCAATTCGTTGAACATAATAAACATGGGCATTATATGACAAAAAAGACACTGTGAAATCATGAATATTAAAATTACTCAAACATCTTAAAAATGAGAAAAGTAAACTAACAAAAATACTAGACTCCAAAGATAATTGAGACCTATCGAGTTATTAGACATACAGGCACGACAGACCAACCATTTTCTTTTATCCAGGATAAGAGTGAACCCCAAAAACGTATGGTTTTGTTTGATAATTTTCGGTCATGTACATTTGTAATGCATGCAATTTTCTTTTACTGTCAAAAAAAAAAATCAATCTCGCCACATTTTTGTCACTTTTTTATGACTGTAATGTTGTTGTGTACGTGAATTCATTAAACCTTGCTTTACAATGATGTCCGTGAATGTTGGTATGTGAAGGACACTTTATATAAAACGTCGTTATGTACTTGAAGTCAAATAATGGTGTTATGATTATGAAGTCTTAGAACGCTGGTGTGTACATAATGTCATAGAAAACACATTATCACCCAAGGCGAAACTGCGTAAAGTTACTTACCTAGTCAAACTGCAAGAAAATGTATTCCAGAATTTGTTTGTTAACAAGATTATTTCACTTATGCATTAGTATCTCGTAACTGCAAAATGTAAGTGTTTCCTTTGTCCACTTCAACGTTATGGTAGAACACATTTCGATGTACTTCAGTAGCTATGAAAGTCAGCTTTTTAAATTGGTCGATATTGAATAGGTGATTTTGTTATAAACATAGTTAGAGTCTAGTTATTTTGAACATATATAATTTTGTTCCAAAACGTATGATTGTTTTTTTTTTCTTTTTACATGTTCAAAAAAGGGAAATTGAAAATAATTTTTCGGACCTTTATTTATGTTTATATATCATTTGTAAATGTATTTTCAATCAAGTCTTATCGTGTACATATTTAATATATTTGCTACTGGACATGTAGCAATCAGTCCACTTACTCCTTTTAACAAATGCAGATATTAATGTGTATAGATTAACTACACTCATATATACGTTGAAGCTCTTACTTGTATGACAGTCCCATCAAATTCCTTTTTATTGACAACGATGCGTGAACACAAACAATAGACATAAGAGGTAAACATGACAAAAATGGGGGTACAACAGTCAAACTTGGATGAAGAGTTGTCTTATTGGCACTCATACCACATCTTTCTATATCTGCAATGTATATATCAAATGTAATACCCCACAAGCGGGGCCGTCTAGACTCAACATCATAGAATTTTTTTTTTTAATCTTTTGAGAAAAAAGTATATGAGGGCGGGTCCGTCTAGTAAGGTAGTAGTGTCATGCAAAATATGTGTTATTTCTAACATCTGTTGCTTTAATCATGTTAATTTATAGTTTTTGTTTTATTTTTGTTTTTTTTGTCTCTTCTAATGTCTTGTTTTTACTGTATACTAAAATGAATGCAAAACGTATATTATGTTAAATCGTTTCCGTATTTCTCACTTAATTCGGAAATTGCATACTAATTTGTTGGATGTACTCTAAACACTGTGTATCACATTACCTTAAATTATTTTACATGCAGTGAGTGCACTTGTTAAAGAAAATAAAAGAAGGAACAAAGCATTTTTATCTTTACAAAAAAAGCAAGTCATTTAAGATCTAGTATCTTAGTCTCATAAACGAAGTGATTTCGGAGTTAACACCTATTTACTGTGATGTAATATAGTTTTTGATCAATTTCATTCTTTACAGAATGGTTAATGTCTTTGTTTGATAAAATCAGTTGTGTGTCACTTAAAAATTGCGTGTTAGGGAAGTTCACTACTGCGTTTTAAAATAATATGATTTTTTAAATATTGTTATATATTGATAGTATATACTTAAAATAACAAAAATTGACCAGCATTCGTGTCCTTGATTTTGAAATATAAGCTATTGAACATTTTGCGGGAACTGTTCTATTTCCTAAATTGTTCATCTATTCATCATTGACACCTTTGATCGTTCATAAACTTTAAAAAACGAAAATAATAATAAAGAGAATTAAATGTAAATTGCAATAAAGGCTTTTAAACTTGATGTTTTTTCAAGATTGAGAAAAAGAGAAGTAGCTACAGGGAAAAAGATAGTAATTTAGTTTCGTGGATAAATCAAGAGGATTCTGAATAACTAATATAAAAAGAAAAGAGAGCATCGAATAGTTTGTTTCTACACTTGACAAAGTATACAGTAGATTGACTAATGATTTAACTACCAGAAGATTCGTATATTTTTATATTTTTTATATTTCGTGTTTTAACGCCACATTTAAACACCACATTTCGGCTATTTCGTGGCGGTTAGTTTTTACTGGTGGGGAAGCTGGAGTGCCCGGAGAATACCACCGACCTTTCATAGGAAAACTGACTATCCTAGCAAATTAAAATTGGATTCGCGTGCACCTCCACAAGCGTTACTACTTACACCACTCGGCCACCGAGGTCCCACCATAAGTATGAACAAGGGATGGTATAGCTTTGGTGGTCCCAAGGTCAAAAGAGCAATGTCTTTTGATCATAAAGAAAATATCTTCAATAATATGTAAATATCTTTAGTAAATAATGTTGGGTTTTTATTCATTAAATTAAAGTCTTTCTACCTCGAAGATGCCAAACTATTTTATGTATGCTGTTCCATCCATTTAAAGTAGATCAATTTTCAAACGGCGAATTTCCATGACCCTTGTATAACAGATGTGTCACTTATATTGAAAGTAGTTGAAAAGAAATAAACTTACGACACAAAGAGTTATCAAGACAAAATGTACACCATCGATTAACCTTATCCTGAAGTATAACCTGATGACCTGATTTCAAAATAATTTCTGGTATTTTTAGTATTATTTAAAAAATATTACGGATAGGAAATATGTGAAAAAGGCAACATGTAATAGCAATGCTATCAACATCAATTTCTTTTATCAATTACAATTACATGAATTATTTCCATAATCTTTACTTCATGTCCTTTCATTTGCATCAAAGGTTAAAGGTTACCGAGTACAATAAGCAATAACGATGTTACTTCAGGCTTACACATAACCATTCTTTAAGAAAACAATAAGACATTAAGTGTATTAAATTTTACTTCTACGAGCTGTAAAATTCATACATAAAGGCAACAGTAGTATACCGTTCTTCGATATTCATAAATCGATTGAGAAAAAAAAATCCGGGTTACAAACTATAACTGAGGGAAATACATTAGCTCAAAACTGTCCGACCATCTGTTCAAAATAAAAAAAACGAAATAATTATTGATTCAATTGTATGTTTACCTTCAAAGTGTATTTTGATCCTGACCTTGCGACATTTACAGGTCAAAATATCCTGAGTTGAATGATAGTAGTCTCAAATCTCAACCTCTTTCGGTTTTCATGTTTGGTATCGCATCATATATTTGATTATTCATCGTTATGTTGAGGATTTTTAAATAATCCCAATTCTTTTTTCTTTTTTTTTGTGCTTCAACTGCAATTCATTTTCCATTAAGATGATTTGAGATATTTGTTGTTATTATGAAGATAATGCAATTTGAAATTTTGCAAATGAAGGCATCCTTTTTTAGCTGTATCAAAAACAGCTGTCCACCTGCAATATTTTGAAATTGAAGAGTTTTTTGTTGTTTTTTAAATTACCAAAACCATTTAATAAAAAATAGATAATGTTTAATCTTTTTTAATTCACATCGAAGTTGTATTATTTTTACATTTGAAATTGCATCCTTTTCGAATCTTTGCCAAATACGGTCATTTGGTCTATCAAAATGAACGTCAAGATGCGCTCATCTCAGAAATGAAATTTTAAACTCGCTTTTTATTCCAATTGGAGGGTTTGGGATCATTTAGTGCAAACACATACAATTTCTCAGATGTTACATATCAAAATCATAAAGCGTACATTTCAAATATCGAATTGACTTAAGGTGGATAGGGTCATTCAGCCTGAAATGTGAAAGGTTTCAAATGGTATCCCATTATTCTTTATTCTAAATAAATAATGAAAACAACACGTGTCTAATAAATGCTTTCGAAGCAAAAGCTCTTCTTGATTTACCTTCATCTAATGAGAATATTTGAAGCCAAAGGATGTATAAAGTCATAACAGTTGCAGAGCTTTATTATCACAAATTGCCAAATAATGTAGAATCTTACAATGTATAAAAAAAGAAGATGTGGTATGAATGCCAATGAGACAACTGTCCACAAGAGACCAAAATGACACAGAAATTAACAACTATATGGTCCTTTTTCTAAATAGTAGTCTTTATTTGTATACTATGGTACCATACTAATCGTTATTTCTCGTGGATGAAGCACCCTATTATCATCTACTATATGACACCTGCATGTAACATATCATTATTCTCTATATTAAATTGTATACCACTCCTTTACACTATGTTCTTTACAGTTTAACACCCTTTGATTCTAAATTGTACATTTTTTCTATAAAGCAATTCATTATTACATATTTCTTATTGCAGCATCTCAATTTTTTGTATCTTCCATTTTATAGCAATTCGTTATTTTTCATTCCTGATATTGTAACATTTTCATTTTTTTTTTTGTATATGGTCGCACCCCATTATTCTCTATTCATTGTATTGTCGAACCCTATTGTTTTCTATTCTCCATATTGTCGAGCCCTATTATTTACTATTCTGTGTATTGTCGCACCCCATTATTCTATAATGCAAACCTATTTGAACACTTACACTATGTCTTAAAACATTATTATTTACTGTAAATGTATGTATCTGTACTATCTTTCTCAAACAATAGAAATGTATAATCGGTTAAAGTTAGTTTGATAACTTCTCCATCGGAATTCAATGAGAGTTTCCGTATTTGCAATGGATGATGATGTCATGCAGGGTACATTGTATCAATAATAAATTCATGATTGTTTTTAATTGATTAATTATAAAAAAGAATATGTGGTTTGATTGCAAATGAGACAATATCCACAAGAGACCAAATGACACAGAAATGTATTATGCAGTTAATGCTTACATTTTTACGAATAAGCTTCCAATATTGCACAAACATGTAATAATAAAAGAAAAACGTATGAATTGCCTGTTTTCGAACTTAATAAATACATCTAAAAAAACATTGCTTTTATAAATCCTATATCAAGATTTTTTTTAACAAAATATAGTTTATCAGTTGTAATATATTCTAGATGGTACAATTAAATCGCATCACGTCAACACACACATTTGTTTAATGCATGCACGTTCTGACGTATTGGTCACTGAAAACAGCCTAATCGCCTTTTGCATTTTAAGACGGTAAATATTTTTGTTCAAGTTTCTTTTAGAACTTTTTAAACACAAGTTGGCTTACATTTTGCTTTGGTAATTAAAACCATTGACCCAAATACTTGAACAGCGGTATGGCTAATGCATATATATGTGATCTCAATTTACATTTTCGAATGTCCTCTGTTGAATATATTTATTATTACACAAGCTTGTCCGATTGTGTTATTAGTGTGTATAATAAATGTGTTGTGGTACTCATTCTTGCATTCTCATTATCTGTTATTTTTCCTTTAAATGTTTCATTTAAATTAATGAAAGTCCTTGTAACCATTCTTTTGGTAAAAGTTTGAAATACGAGATAACTCCAGGATTGGGCTTCACCGCATGTACAATGTAGTGTGTCGTTTAAAATCCATACGTTCTTCTTTCGTGCCATTCATTTTCAAGTTCAAGACGTGTAGTTGTGATCAATTATTTCCACTGCCGACATATCTATTAAACATAAATATAAATATTTAAAATATGAAGATTTGTATGATATTCAGGGAATAATCTCCATCACTGATAAATTGCATGTAAATTAACAAAATGTAGGTCATCGTGTAGGCTTCCATATAGTTAATCAATAATCATAGGACATAAATATACGTTTTCCATTCACCTCAACTGTACACCTGTTCATAGCATCAACAAGCAATGTAAAAACTCATAAATTATACTTGGCTTATAATACACTCGTTATATTTTCTACCCTGTGTTCGTTTTTAAGGTAACGTTATTTGATGTCGCGTGTACGTTTGTTTTGCATACAATCGATGCCGTATGTTAAGAAAGAGTCTGTATATTTCAAAAGGTACATTAACACATGACTGTTTAAATAAATGTGTTCAATGGTGTCTTTTTGTTTACATGTCTGTGAATTTCAAGATGACAGGATTTACAATCAAACACATAGAAGACCTAATAAATCATCGTATAGAAAAAAATATGAAAGAGGGACGAAAGATACGAAATAAACATTACAATTCATACATAATAAATAAACAAACAACGCCATGGCTTACAAAGAACAAGACAAACGAAATAAGTACACAAAAGTACACAAAAGTACACAAAATACAACATAGAAAAATGAAATTCAGGACTACGATTATGAATTATACGCATTGGTAAGACACTAGATATTTTTTGAATATCAAAAGTTTCTATTTTCACTAATTTGAACATGTACTTTAAATAAGCAGTACTTACAATGTAGGATATATTCAACAGATGGTTAATTTAAAAACTGTAAGTCCGGTACGTTTAGCAAAATCTTCGTATGAAAAATAAAGTGTCTTTTTTCAAAATACAGGTAACAGGATTCACGTAAACACTTGTTTGTATATTCATATAATTTAAAGAAAAAAATATGTACTGATTCGGTTTCGTCGTTGGATACTCTGTATTTAAGTTTTGTGTATACTATACTTTTTCATTTTGTAGACAAGTGTTTGTGTAATGTGATATACTTTGTAAAGTCTAGTCTGCGGATAAAAAGCTGTTATGCAGTTGATCCACACTTACAATTATCACATGTGCGCGAAAAACAATACGAAAAGAAAAGTGTGTTCAGTTTAACTGTAGATATAAGAAGATATGGTATGAGTGCTAGTAACACAAATCACCATCAAAGTTACAATTTGTAAAAAATATGTGTATATATAAAAGGAAACATATCTTCTTATTCAAAATCAATTTGAAATAACAATCATTTGGTTGTGCATATGTACTTTTAAACATGTTTGTGCTAGTTTCTATAACATGTTTTGATATGAGCGTCACTGATGAGTCTTTTGTAGACGAAACGCGCGTCTGGCGTACTAAATTATAATCCTGGTACCTTTGATTACTATTTGAATTACTCACCTGTGAATACAAGAAGAGTTAATTAAGTTCATGTTTGTAAAAACATATATACATTAATTTTACTCATGTCCTTAAGGAAAAAGGAAACATGATTATATTAAATTAATAAAACATAATTTTATGTTTGTTTAAAATCATTAAATTAACATTTGCAAATTTAAAAATATGTATAATCAAATATCAATAATTCATTAGATGACGTTCGTTGATTTGAAAACCATTTCGTAATGGAGTGTATATTTTGTTTGCAGGAAAATATTATTAAACAAAAAGAAAGTGGATACAGGTTTTGTTTCAAATATGACAGTATCTAGAAAACATCTTAACTATAGTGTAACATGTCACTAATGTTCATTGTCAATGCCCTCGAAATTAGATTTTCGAAAGAACAGAGATCTGCAGTTTATTTTATTTTTTATTGTTGTTTCCTTTTTTAACTGGAAATTGATTCACTTGACTGTGTAGGTATACAAAGTAGCATATGCTTATTCGGTTGTACTATTAGGTTGGCTAGGTTGTTTTGTTCATTGATAACTCATATATGGTCTTGAAGTCATAACACTTTCGACTTAATTTTTATTTGTACTCATACTCCAAAATTAACCAATCAAAATGCTGGATTTTATGTTTGGAGCATGAATTTTGTGCTTCGAGCACTGAGCAAAGTTTTAAGCGTGAATAATGACTGCTCTCTATTATTCATAGACATCCGTTACCATTAGTATTGGTTTTTTTGTTGATTAAGTTGAAACATAGGAACCCCGAATTTTAATGTTTAACGCACTACAATTTTCTACAGAAATGTATGCAGACTTACCATTTACGACGAATTAGATATCCACGAAAAGGCAAGGTTTCCTCTTTTAGTGGGGCGGCTTAGTACCGAAATTTGACAAAATCATGCAAATTGTGATACAAGCAAGGGATTTGGCATAGACGTTTATTAGGAAGTATTTTATCATATTAGAGGGGTAGCCAACATGTTTTCGATTTTTTTCACGGCGGCCATCTTGAATTCAAAATTGACATTATTTTGCTCAATCTTTGAGATTGAAAAACTGTCCTAACCATTTTCAACGCTATATATGTCATGAAAACTATTTGAAATACAATAAAATGATATGAAAATATGTCAAACAGACAACAATTGTAAAAAAAAAATCACCACTTCCGGTTTGGGTCGAAAAAGTTCTTACACTCGAGTATAATAATAATGGTATAGATATATGATAAAAATGTCCGTTTGGTATATCGATAATTATGTTAGACATGCTGGAGGATTGATCAGTGTAATAATCTACGATATTTTCCGATGTATTCCGTTTTAACAGCTACATGAGCCCAATGTTGTACAGGTCAAGCCAGCTTTGTAACACTTACATCTACCATAACAAGTTTTTTTGTAGCCACATTTGTGTAACTCCTGACAAGATGCAGCAATTACTGCTAATTGTGTCCAATGGGGAATCCACATTCCATCTACGTTCTCCTTAATCTATCCCCAATCACCAGGACTAGGTAGATGTTGATCTTGTATGACTGCCTGTCCTCATACATGGCCACCTTGGTATGTAGCTCGTTTGATATGCTCAAGCAGTGCAGCTCTAGTTGGTGGATTGGTGTCATACTGTCTTTGTTTGCGTGCAAACAGTTCAAGCCTGGATTCGTTGATGTCAAATGTTGTTGTAGTTCTGTCTTACATAACCACAACAAATGCCTCTATCAACTCCATATCAGCGTCACTGACCAATTCTCAGATCTGCAGTGACATCACAACATGTAACAGACCAATCAATGATTAGCATTTTTGTTATGTAAACAATGTTGAGAGGTGATGCGGATAAGATTCCTCTAGATTTTCCATAGACTTATTGCAAATTAATTTAATTGATATATATCGTAACCAGTTGAATATAGTAATTTTACTCTTTTAATACTGTTAAAGACACTATATAATATCTCTATTTTGATTTTTAACATACTATAACCTCTGGTTAAAAAATAATCGGCAATATAAATAATCAGTAATCCCCTTCAAATAGATGAAAAATCTAGAGGATTCCGGATGACATCACCTCCTGACAAATGTAAATGCCAGGATGTCCGGATCTGAGAATTCAGGTTTCTTACTTAATCGTTCAAAAACCTCGGTTACATCATCAAATATTTACGACGTCTGCCATGCCGATTTCTTCCCCTTTCTACGAAAAGCGGAGACCGTGTCACATCCAGTAAAAGCATGAAAAAATTGCAAAGCTTCTGATTTAGGACCAAGAGCATGATTAATTTCGTGAATCGGAAGCCATCTCAGGTCTTTTCCTTTTCCAAAGGCAACCCACAGTGTTTCTCTTGTGTGTTTTGAAAAGAGACACCACCAAAACCACTACATCATTGTCTGAGCTGATTGTCTGTGAAGACTTCCACCCTTTTTCAGCTGCACTTTTGATATGAACAAATATCCTTGTGTCTGCATGCTTCCTCATGATTACACGGACTGAGATCATCATGGTCATCCAGCACCCCTCGCTTTACGTGTTTGTGCTTTTAGACTGTTTTCTATGTAAATATCATAGATAACATCTACTCTGGCATGTTTTGAAGTAAGGTGGATAATGTACGGGTAAATCACATCTTTTGCGTATTCATCAAAAGGGTATGTTCCACGCGGTGGTCTTGAATTGACCATAGCAGCACCATCAACAACTACCATGTCTGTCTGAGCTTCTTCTCTTGGTAAATCTCCCTTAGCTTCTAGGATTTCCATTAGCTGTAATTTGACGCCAATATTAATTTTTCCACTTTTAGAAAGATGGAGGAAATTTCTGATTTTTGTGTCTGAAAAACTCTTCCAAGTCGCATTGTCTGCTTTGACAGGATATGAAAAGCCTTGAAAACAAACTGCAGTCTTCTCGGGCAAGTTTTTTGTTTCACATGAACTTTTCTTTGGTTTGCGACTGAACAACAGAAACTTATTTTTCTTAATAGGCTCATAGATGCTTGTCGTGTTCTTCATTCTGTTTCTGAAGTCAGCATACTGATTGCATCCAATTTGTTTAATTTGTGACAGTTTCCCTGTGCGTACAGTATCTTTACTGTCTATCTTGTAAATATCTTCAGAATCCTCAAGAAATGGATTTCCATAATCAATCATGACAGTCTTAAGACTTCTCACTTTGTCAATGAAATCTTTTTGGATAGAAATAGAATTGTCATGATGTCTATCATCTGTGTTCTTTCTTCTAGACGAATATTCCTCGAACTGGCTTATCGGTCTACTGATTTCTGGCCCGGCTACCATCCACCGTAGCAAAGCGGCGGGATCCTCAGTCAGCCCTACAGCACCACCATCACCTTTAACAATAGCGTTATTCTGTTCATGATCCTGGTCTATCGCCATGTTTGAGAAAACACGATTTGATTTTTTAACAGTGAAATGCCCTTTAATAAATTCTCTGTAAATATCTGTTTTTTTTTTTGTTTCTAATGATGCCATATCGCGAAGATGAATAGGAAGCCATCTAGCATAGTTGATATGATCTAGTCCAAAAAAGTATGGGATCAAAGAAGACAACGTTTGTTTATAAAGCTCAAAATCCGCTTCTCGTAATGATCGAATGTACGAAAAAAACAACAGCTGAATTTCAAGAACCGAATACCAAAACTCAAAATGAAGTCTACCTACTTTTCTTTCTTCACACCATTGTATAAAATTGTCAAATTCTATTGATTCATCAGGATCTTAGAAGATTCATAAGCAAACACCAGTAAATCAAACAATACACATGCGGTTACTTGATGTGCTAGTCTAGTTTTAGGAGTATTAGAACTTGACAAAAACGATTCTGCCGTCCCAGAGGATGCAACATCTGCTTCTGATAAAGCTATATCCAACCGGTATCACGTAATAGATCACCCAAAACCTTTAAACATGCCATCTCAATATGTAATCCACCGAACATAACAACGAATTTGTTTTTACCGTATTCATGTGGCCATTCCCATTGAATTTGATTTGCCAAAACAAATAGCGGTTGGTCTGCTGTAATCACTGGAGTTTGGCCAGGATTAAAAAACTACACAACATCCCTGACCTTATCCATCGAATGTCTTATGGTAGCAACTGAGTGAGCTTGTTCTTGAATTAATGGCATTATAAGCAGCTTAGACTCACTTCAACACGTCCATGTCTCTCTGAAGAATGAAATGATGACCATGAAATATTTTCGGACGTAATATCTTCACTTGTTAACCTCACCTTTTTAACCACTCATACTCATTTTGCAAACTCATGAACAGATAATCGTGGTTAAGTATATTAGTAATATCGTCAGGCAGAATGAGAGGTTCTGGTTTTGTTTTAAGATGTGCAGGTTTCATATTCATATAAGCAGCAGGGAGTTCAGGTACCTTTTTAGATTTTGGTTTATGTGTAGGTAATATCAACTCATTCCTTCTAACGCCGATATTATCTTTCATTGGATGTTGAAAAATAGAGATTCCGGTCCCATGAAAAGATGATTTTGATGTTGTTTAGCTTGGGTTGTGATCTAAGTTGTCGACTGCAGTTTGTAAACACTTTGCCCTTTAATAAAGGCGGGCATACCACACCTTCATTCAAATAACGTTCAACAACAGCTTCACCTTGTTGAGTTGATATTTTCAGTACCCGGTCGTAAGAGATACATAACCCATGTTGAAATAATGTATCTATTAGCTGTCTTTTCCCTGTTTTTGCAAAGAGTAACAGTCCAAGATACACACAAAATGGTGTCTCACGATCAGCTGAATAAAATTGTGTTCTTAATAAGGATAGAATTCCTTCAAATCAATATCCGATCAGAATTGCCAATAAAAATATGAATGCTGGATAGACAAGTACCGAGCCACGTCTTATAACAATGAGAACACACACTCTCAAAAAGTTAACTAGAATAAAATTGCGCCCTCTTTTGGCCTATAACCTATCGAACCTAATGTAGCAATCGAAGATTTGTGGAATATAACAACTGACATTATTCGGGTTATAAAACAGTCATATTCGGGATAATCATAAAACCAGGAGTGGGTTATCGACCGTTATTTGACCGAAAGTGATACTATATCTTATATAACAATGATTTACTCCATTTTGTAACATTTTGGATACAATACAAGCAAAACGGGCCATAAATATGATGTCTTTTCCCTGTAAAGACGTCATTTCGAAAATCCAAGATGGCCGCCATGATCGGATGATTTTTTTTCGTGGCTACCCCCCTAATATGATTACATACACCCAAAGGCATGTTCTTACAAAGATCCATGCTTGTATCACCATTTGCATGATTTGTGTGGTAAGCTGCTTAACTATTTCCATGAAAATTGGTAAAAACAAAAGTGCATACATGAAGCTAGATACTAGTGTTAGTTAACATTTACATTTTTTTTTTAATTTAATGCGAATTAATAGTTATGAGATAATGTTGACCATATAGTTGCATAGCACAAGCAGTACATAACTATTACCCAATATTGAGTCATAGACAAACAAAAAAGGTTATCATCGTTAGCTAACGACAGATAAAATTATATAAATAATATAAATATAATATATGCATTATATATTTAGGTCAATAATTCAAACACTTGATGCAAACATTATTTTAATATATTCATCCTAATATAGGGCCATTATACATTGTGGGTATGCATGTGACAAATTATTATTTACACAGATTGAATTTCATATCATCAAATAAAAAGATATAGCCAACCATATATGAATCCATTCGTTAAGACATATCCACATGTTTTGAACCTATTTGGCTTCAAATATTTGGGACTAATAATCTTATCATTCAAATATTTAATTTTGTGTAGACAAATTGGTATCGTTAATGTGATTTTATTTTGATCGACCAAAAATATAAACATTAAACAAATAATGTCAGATAATGGATTTAAACCCTTTTTCTAATACATTTATTCTTACCATCATAAAAAAACTACACTATTGATTCCAGCTGTATCTGTGTGTACGACCTCTGTCATTGTAATTGGTGATACTGTGACTTTCAATATTTGAATACCATTTGAGCAATATATTGTGCTACCATACACATAAATGCCTATGTTTGTTCTGGTTTTATTCGTGCTGACAACTTTGATAGCATTTGTTCCATTGAGACCAGAGGATTCTAAATCCCCATTTTGGTATTCCATCCAGTACAAACGATTCTTATAAGCATCTGAAATAGCAATGGTGGTCTTGGATTTATGTTTCAATTTCAGTTGTGAAAAGGGGAATTATAGGTAAAACGTTAGGAATCTTTTGTGTAAATGAAATGAGCACGTTTTTCGAGCAGATATGACAATATATGATGGCGACATTATTTTCTCACTGATAAAACCGGTCTTAACGGTTGACATTTGTAGGTGTATTGATACTTCTGACGCCTTTACTTTATGGTCACTGTTGCTCATTAGTTGACGATAAGACATTTGTCATAATATCTGTATAAGTACTGAGACAAAAAAAAAAAAAAAAACTGAGATTTAATTCAGATTTGATAGTTGAATATTTCAGTATGGTTTCACATGGCATTCATGTCGTTATTATATTAAAATATAATAAACACACATATTTCTTCACATTTTACAAACAATTAATTGCATTGTTTATTGGTAATGTCATGTAATGCATAACACAATGATATAACTACACACATAGTACTAGTTATACGTATAATGATTATGAAATTGTTGATTAACAGCTTAAATGTCGAGTTCAACAATGATTTTGAATATAGTTTCGCAGTAAATTACAGTAACAACTTTAGTTTCTCGAATAGAATGTTGCGACAAAGGTTGAAATTGATCTTTTTTCTAGGAATCAACCTCAGTTTTATATCATTAAAAACTGCAAGGAAGTTGCGTCTAAAGATAATACTCAAAATTTATTAGTTATTAGTCTCTGGTTTTAGCTGAACAAGTGTTTACACGTTAATTTAGGATTTCTATTGAATGATACTTCAAAACTGAACTGAAATAATAACTACATACTACCAGTTCTACCGAAAATAGGAATATCCTAAATGAGATTTAAAGCATATTGCATTGCCTGATAGCTAAGATTCAAAGAGTTGTACATCGATAGGAACTTTGTAATATATCAGTATGCTATAGATGACTTTTGGCTATTTCTCACTTTTTTACCCTCTTAATTTTATGGAAAATACTCTTGTTAGAGAATAGAAACTTGATTAAACTTGTATAACATTAGTTTCTCCCAATTCATAAATACTTGCGTGAGGAGAAAGTAAAATTGTAAACATACTGAACTCTGAGAAAAATTCAAAACGGAAAGTCCCTAATCAAATGGAAATGTACTTTCAAACGACATCATGGTACTAGGGTTAGGCGTATTTTCGTCACCTTCAATAAACGTGAATTAATTTCAGTTATCAAACGAATGGTAACATAACACCACTATACTCTTCTCCCATTACATGTTCATAATACATTGTTATATATTCTTTTCGAGGTTTTACTAAATCCAAGGATCATAACTTGAACTTGAACCGTAACTTGTTGAGTTACAACTTTATACCAATTATCAAATCAATATCTTCAAGAGTGAAAAAAAGTGTAGAAAACTGATTATTTTTGTGATTTTTTTTAAGTCAAAGGACCATAACTCCGCACACAATTAAATTAAGTGATAAAAAACTGAAAACTTTCTTTAAGAAACCCTACTTATAACAGTAGCCGAACTATAAATTCTCCAATTGGCCTGGATATTTCATAAAATATATATATTTACCTAATCATCACTTTAAATACTTTTCACATTAATTTTGCTCTTACTGCTTTAGTTTATGAGATATAAGCCAAAAGCTACATTTGACCCTTATCTTCTTGTTTTAGCAACAGTGGTTATGTTTGTTGATAGTTGTTGATTAAGTTTCAGAGAAGATTTTTAATGTAAGCAAATATGTTAAACAAATTGTGTTAAATTGTTTTTAAAGGTCAATAACTTCTTTAGAGATCAATTGACTATTTTGGTAATTTTCACTTTTTTGTAGAACTTACAATGTACTTTGCTAAAGATTGTTGCTGTTTGCAATTTATCTTGATCTTCAAAACTATTCAAGATAATTACCAAAAACTGGATAATTTCTTTTGAATTAACATATACATGTGGCAGCAACCCAACATCTTGTCTATGCATTTCAGGTCTGATAAACAGACGACGATGACGACAGATGACCGACGACAACGGACGCCAAGTGATGGCATGAGCTCACATGGGAACCTTCGGGCCCAGTGAGCTTAACAATGATGACAGAAAGTTTTTAAACTTAGTCATCTATATCTACACACAATTTCACAGTTCACTTTTAAAATCGAGGTTATCGATCATCGGAACCACACATGTTATACCCATGTCGTCTTATTCTTTTAACACAACCCATTGCGTGTACATACCTATACCCAAACCAGTTACATCTACCGACTCTTTGACTGTCTGCTTTTCACCACTAGTTAATCTATATCTTTTAATTTTGTTTGTCTTTGTACTATAATACAGCCAGCTGCAATTACATAGTAAAAAGGAATGAAAGAGTTATGAATGAATTATGTTAGTTGACATCAAATTGAATGTTGGCATATTCCTTAAAAGGAACATGTTGTCGCTTGGCTTCCATCACATGGACTCATTTAATTCTTTTACAAAAAAATGTTTATTTCGTCGATATATTTCCATTTTATTTGTCATCATAAAGTTAATATCACGTGGGTATCTCATTCAAATTCAAATCGTCACTCCAAACACGAGTATAGCGAACACGTTGTGATGTATAATTACCGTTATACGGTGCCAGATGAGCAACACCTCAAAAAAAATAAACAATCGTCCCTTTAGTAGTATTGTTTTGTGAAGACTTCTCGTGAAAAAAAACATAAATGTCAATATCTGGAAAAGGATAGTTTTTGCTGTCAATACATACCTGTTCACATAATCTAATGTAATAGCATAAAGTTGATCATCTTGAAGAATTGATATCTTGTTTGTCCCATCAAAATCACATCTATATATCTTTTGTTGGTATATTTCTGTCCAATACACATGATTCAATAACGGGTCAATAACCAGAGCTATTGGTTCCCTGGCAGCTGCTACGAATTTTGTGCTATAAGCTGTTTCTGATGGATAACGAAATCTATGAAAAGTAAATAATATTTTTGTATAAAAATAAATATAGTCCGTGCGTTTGAAGCGCTTTTCGTGATTTCCTTCTTGAATTACCACAATTTATTGCCAAAAACAAAAAGAAAAACATACAACACAAGCGCCTGTATACGGAGTTTATATATATCCCAATCGGTACGATATTCCCGGTCGTGTATTTTCTTCATAGAGGGTTATAAGGTTAAAGGAATATATTAAACCAAGAGTTACAAACGATGTTGTTGAAATCATCCGTTTGTAAATTTCACGAACGACATCATGAGTTGGTTGAAAGTAATGGTATATTCATTTCACAGATAATAGCGGATATTTTCTCAATATCGTAACTACATGTACAACCTTGATCCCTTTGCACGAATGTGACCTACGAAATTCGACTGCTTGCAGGGTTTGAAATAAAATCAGCAACACGACCAGTGCCATATCATGCACATGTAGAACAGGATCTGCTTACCCTTCCGAAGCAACTGACATCACCCCGATGGTTTCGGTGGGGTTAGTGTTGTTTATTGTTTTGTTTTGTGTACTATTAATTATCTGTATGTCTTTGTCTTTTATAGTCATGCATGTCGTAGTCAGTTTATTATTTTTATGAGTTTTGATGTCCCTCTGGTATCATTCGCCCATCTTATCAGAGCTGATAATATTGAACAAAACCATGACCAATTCACCAAGACAAAGTGGTAAACATGAAAAATGAAACCAAGGTGTGTTGCTCCCATGTAAACAATACATATGAGAATAGATTACATGGATAATGCAAAAAAAGCAAAAACTAATTATCAACTAAACATAACAACATGAATGGACAATTGTTTTTTTCTACATTATCAGTATTTTGAGGATATAATATCGTCGTACAAAAATGTATCTTTCATAGATATGTTAACTTCTCTTTTTTATTGAAGTTTTTTTCTCTCTCAAAACAAATGTTTCATATTTGCATATCCCATATAACACCTTACATGTATGTACTTGTATTTAAAAGTTGTTGCTGTTCATTCTAAGTTATAGTTCTAATATAGTTCCTCCAAAATATCTTACGATTTCACCGATTTTTTTTTAATATAAGACCATTGGTTTCATTTATTGACGATCACTACAAGATATTTTATTAAAATCAGTTGAAGAGGAATTCACTGAAAATAACAGAGCATATCACAACACTGTAAAGTCACACAGAAGTTACTATTTATATGTAAAAACATTCTTGCTGCGCACGCATACAGCTGATATTTCTACCATTTGATATGAATTTTCAGGATTTTTGTTTCGTATCATTATTTTCTTGATAGATAGATAGATAGTTTATTCTCATAAAACCATGCAAGTACAAAGGTTACAGAGAAGTTAAAAAATAATATATATATAAACCAGGAGTCACAAGTGCTGACGTTAAAATTATCCCTTCGTAAGATTTAAGTTTTGTTTCCGTTATCAAGATCATGGAATATCTGTTTCACTGATGATAACATATACAAGTATGTTAATAATGTCGTATCTACGGTCGCGTCCACGTTTACCGAATTTACTGAAAGATTTGGCCTTATACAACATACATATGCATATCGTCTGTTTATATGGTTAATAAGCGTTTCTCGTTTCATATTTTATAAAGATACGACCGTTTGTTTTCCCGTTTGTATGGTTTTGCACTAGTAATTTTTGAGGTACTTTATAGATTATTGTTCGGCGTGAGCCTAGGATCCGTGTTGAAGCTCGTACCTTGACCTATAATGTATATATAAATAGGAAGATGTGGTATGATTGCCAATGAGAAAACTTTCCACAAGAGACCAAAATGACAAAGAAATTGACAACTATAGGTAACCGTACGGCCTATAATGTTTTACTTGGGTGGAGTGTTGTCTAATTGCACTTATACAACAGCTTTTTATATCAATATATCAATTTCAAGATTACAAGAAAATGTTTTAATTGATTACCTTAGAATGTCGTTTTTATTATGCCTTGGGAAAAACACATATCCAGTTTTATAATCATAGTCTAACGAATATATATTACTCTGTAGATTCGATAATAAAGTTGATACTACTCCATTAAGCAAGTTTCTTTCTTTGATTGAACCATTAATTGAAAAGATTATCTTGTTTTGAAGTCCTGGAATTAGATTAAAAAAAAACAACGTTTCATTTAAATTCTACTCGGCTTTTTCTTTTTTCACATTTTGTTTCACTAGAGACGCAGTACTAGAAAGTTTTGGCTGTAAAGGCTGTATTTTTGAATTCTTCTTTTTCTTTGTAGTGTTTACGTGCCTCTTGAACAATTTACTTCCAAATGCCCTAAACGTATATTTATTTAGAGCAAAACAAAGAACACAAACTAGCAATGTTAATTCAGAAAGAAAAAAAAAACAATTTATATAGCAAGACACTTGATGAGTGAGGTTGGTAGATGGTATATAAATAGTGTTAAAAGATTTTGTGTCGACCTTAAAAAATGAATAAAACAAATATTGTGTAGTCATTAACATCGTCGCTTCATACCATAACTTTGACTAACAGGAACATGACGATATCATAGAAAAATGTCAGCTTCATTTAAATATTTATGAAATGTATTACAGATTCGATCGATCAATCTAATATTTCTCTCGCATAATTCATCGTGTGGTAAGCATCAACTGTAGCTAGAGTTTGGTTGTTTACTAATTTTATCAACTAGTTTGTGCTGATATTAACATCAAGAGTTGTCGTCACGTTAAATGTCTGAATGACAACACAAACATGAAAAATTATAAAGTATCAGACGAATTTGACCATATAACAACAATTTTTTGTAGGAAAAATACGATCGTATTTAAGGTACATAAGATCACCTTTCAATTATATACCAATTGTATTCATCATTTGTCGTAAAGAGAATTAGGTTATCGTTTTGTTCCTTCAATTTAAAACTATTACGTGAATGTCTATTTTAAAACACATATGTGCCTTATTTGTTTTTCCCGTTTGAATGGTTTTACACTAGTAATTTTGGGGCCCTGTATAGCTTGCTGTTCGGTGTGAACCAAGGCTCCGTGTTGAAGGCCGTACCTTGACCTATAATGGTTTAATCTTATTAATTGTTACTTGAATGGAGAGTTCTCTCATTGGCATTCATACCACATCTTCTAATATCTACTTACCTCTACTGATGAAGCAGAGAAAGATAAGCAGCTCAATAGAAACAAAAACACTATATTTCATCACGATGTTATCTGCAAAATATAAAGAATCTATTATAATATTATTCAAAGTAAAAAAAAAAAACCTTAATGCAAATTGTTATAACATGTATAATATATTGAAAATTAAACCTTTTTAAATGGTGATTAATCATATCGTTCGTTTTCATCGGGCATTCTCTGTATTTTTTTTTATTCAGGCTGTGTTTAGCTACTTTTCTGTTTGATAAATGTCTTAGTACAAATTTCAACGCACATAGAAACGGACTAGTTTGTAGCAATAGCCCTATACCTGACTTGATGTATACATTTGAGAAGATTTGGTATGAGTGCCTATTAGACTCTCAATCCAAGTCACAATTTATACAAAGTCAACCATGATGGGTCAAAATGCGATCTGCAACACGAGGCCTACTCTTACATCGAATAGCAAGCTATACAGGGCCCCAAAATTGACTACTGGAAAACCCTTTAGACACTTGTGAATCACATCAACAAACGACAACCGCTAAACATCAGTTTTCTGACTTAGGACAGATGCGAAAAAAAACCGTCACCGTTACCTGAAACAATAATGTTACATCACAATTTAACAAGGAACACTATAAAACAGTATATTTTACGAAAGTATGATGTGTTAGTAACGAGATTACTACTAGTATTACTTACCCTGAGATGTACTATAAAATAAATTGCAAAAGTATAATATATTTCAAATCAAGAATCCTATTGACAAGCAAGGTAAATAATGAAATGCAAATATAAATTGTTGTTACTAAATTCTTCCGTATCAAATTCCAGTTTGATGAAAGGATGACCTTTCAGTTAATATTATGCTTCTTTTGTATAACAACTAGGTTTGACGTTCCACATCCTTTGTAATACTTAAACGTTTTTTTAAATATCTCGCTACGAGTGTATTTTGTTTACATTTAACACTAGTAATGAATACACAAAAAGTGTTCAACGATAGAGACATGGATACTAAGAGTTGTAACAAATAAATTATTCTAAACTATGTACCTTTAATACAGATAATTTTCATATTATTGCTTTTAACCATGTCATTTGTACTATTCAACCTTTGTATTTAAATTTAAGTAAAAGAATGTGATATGCTTACACTATCATTTTGTTGAGTTTGTAAACAAATGTATAATCAAACCTATTTAGAAATACTTACCAACTATATCAGCTAGTAAGTTAACAAATGATTTTCCATATCGACACGACTGATATCACTCTGTACAGTAACAAGTATTGTCTCATAACAACTATACTTGATACGGTCGACGCACTTCAGAAACATGATACAACGAAAATATAAACCATAAGGTATGATGTCTTATATGAAAGGATCAGACAATTTACGTGTATTCATTAAACATTTCACATCTACATAAGTAAATATTTTTGAAGATTGATTGCCAATAAGACAATTATCAGTTAGAGATAAAAACAAAACGGAGACGAAAGCAATTGCAGGTGTACGGTATGCAAAAATGAGAAATACATATATGTACAGTCAGCTCTAAAAGATCCCGACATTAAAATGTGAAACAATTCGAATGAGACAAATAACACTATAATTTATGTCTTGCAACCAACGGAAAAAATGATACCAGCTATGAAGAGAAGACAAATTTGGACATTCACTTCAAGATTAGAATGGGTACAACATTTGTGTCAGCGCTCGACCTTTTTCAAGCTGTTTCTAAAAAAATAACATCAACAAATTTTAAACACTAGTTATAAATTGCTTACCTTAAACCGGTAGAAGAACACATGATTTTATAAACATAACAACCATATCCTAAGCTAATGAGGTTTCTTATAAGTTAAAACAAGGTGTAGGTCTGTTGACATGTCCTTTCGTGACGTTACGGTAATGACCATGTAGCATATAAGATTTGTAAACTAATTGAAAAAATGTTTATTTTTAAAGGATATTTGGCCAACATAAATAAGACGATGTGGTATGAGTGTTAGTGCGACAACACTCCATCCAAGTCATAATGTATAAAATGTTAACAATTATTGGCCAAAATCGGCCTATAACACAGGATGACATCGAACAGCAAGTTATAAAGTGCCCAAAAATACTAGTCTAAATAATTATAACAAACTAACGATCTCAATTATATAAAAAAAAGAGAAACACACTTACAAAAGACACCTACAAAAGACAACATTTTAAGAAAAGGCTCCTGACTTATAACAGGTGGATACAAGGGCAGTAAGTTTAACGTTTGAATCAGCGCAAATCTTCACCATAACCTTGGAAAGTATTGAAACATAACAATATAAAAGCCACATCATAAAGTTAAATAAGGTTCTATGTAGGAATTTCAGGGCCGAAAAACGTAACCTAAAATAAAAAAAAAAAAAAACCGGATTGAAAATGCGGTTACGAAAATTATTGGTCTAAAAAGACAATTTTGATTTTACCGTTATAGTGAACATTTAATCTTAGTTCTTCACTGTTCCAGCAGTAACCTGCAAATGGTGATTTGTCCTCTAGTTGATACACCTCGGCGTGTGTTCTTTATTATTACTTCTGTGTTTCGACTGCTTGAAGGGGTCATACAACAATGTTCTACATTTATTTGCATTCCTATTAACTATGAGTATTAGTTTAATTTTTTCGAATATTATAATTGTCATCTAAATTTGAATATAAACCGACTGCTAAAAGATTGAATATCTAATATTGAAAAATGAACCGGCTGTTAACTTCCCATTCATAAGTATAGCTACTGTGAGTCATTTTACAAACAGGTAAACACAATCTGAACTAATGTTTGTTGTGTAGTGAAATTGTTTTACAACACAACATAGGTAGATATATAGTTTTGTAAGAAACTTGGCTTTTGTTAAAGCAGGCAAATAAATAGAATTCTTCACACTTTTGAGAACCACAGTTTCTTTTTTTCTGTATGGCTGTTTCAATATATCAATTCCACTTCATTTTATCCCATTATGCATCCTCATTTTAATAGAAAATTTGATTTAAATATATATTCCTATATAAGTACGTGCTATGTTATATCTCTAAATACCACACACCTCTAGTCAGTAATTATAGTGTAAATTAATAACATTAAATTGTTTATAACTAGTTGAATGATACATGAGATGTTGTAATCACAAAACAATTCTTTACTTTAAAAAACTTTGAACGTGCGTCATACGGAAATTAATAGCATTGCCAAAATGCCCAGAGGCAGTTAAGTTGTTCAAAAGATACCCTTGATAATGCTCCATGTGTAATTCCTGGTACTGCTTAAGAAATTGTATTCTTCCGTTATTTTTATCCCAGTAGCCATTTACGTTAAACAAATGGTCGTCATGAAATCCACGACCCTTAATTATCCCTCCAGCACAATCTAACTCTGTAGTGAATTCAAATGCCTGGTTATTTCGTACGTATGATACCTCCCACATTCCAGTCGGTGGAAAATAATTCTAAAATTTAAGATTACATAACTCGTTTATATAAAATTTAAAGTTGTAAATGCATTTGTTTTAAATCTGGTATATCATCAAAACGGTTTTGTTAACATTTTTTAATTATCTGATCGTGAACCTCTGATCACGAGTTTGTTGCAATAATTGTAAATCCTATATTGTTTGTTTGTTAATTGCATTGTTTCACATCTAGCTAATTTATGATATTTGATAGCTCCATCTTCGGTATCTGATGTTTTTATTGTGTAAAAATCCATCTCCCGACATACTTGTCGTTTGGTTTATGCTTAAAAGGCATCGGTTCAGCTGAAAATGAATACAGGTTGTATACTTCGAATCTGGCGATGGAGAAGTGACTAAGAGCATTATACTAATGACATGGTTTAAAGTTAAAATGCATGTATTCAAGTTGTTTACTGAGTTAATCCGAGAAAATATACATGCATTACATATGTACGTTATTAATCACACATTTTAAAATTGTGTTCAATTTTGATCATTATGGAAAAAAGTAAAATCACAAAAATACTGAACTCAGAGGATAATCAAATCGGAAAGTTCTTAATCACATGACAAGCTATAATGACAAAACACATAAAATGTGTGGACAACAACTGTCATATTCCTGCTTTGGTACAGGCATTTTCAAATGTAGAAAATAAGGGATTAAACCTGGTTTTATAGCACTAAAACTTTTACTTTGTACGACAGTCTCATCCAATTCTGTTATATTTACAATGATGTGTGAAATAAATAGACATAATAAATGAAATAGTCAAACTATAGGTACAGCAGTCACCATCGTGTTGCGATTTTAAAAGAAACAAATTAACAAAGCACAAAAGCACCTATCAAATCTAACACATGCATTGCTTCGCGTGTCTGACGTTAGAAAATGTATACGTCACATATTTTGGTCGTTCAATGTTTATACAAACAATTTAAAAATTTGAATAAACTATGGCAAATCATATAGTATCGACAAAACTTATCTTTAAAGAAGCATAATATATACAAGAAAACACAAATGTAAAACACAAAGAACAGGTGTGGGTCTTGAATTTGTTTAATCTACAATATTATAGCATCAAATAAGTAAATGATACATATAAAATCTACATACTTCAGTATATTATTATACTTACAACCATTTTATACAGAACCTTCTTTTACCTGTCAAATGAAAACAAATAAGTATAATGATGTGGTCTTTGAAATACAAGTTTTGCTATTTTAGATATCAATACGCGGGCATCGATCAGCTAACAATCAGTCAAGTTCGGGTCAAACCCAAGTGACGATTTTTTTAGCTTTATAGTAAAAATCGTTGATTGATCGGACGGATCAGACGGATCGGATGAATAAACCTTTCTGATAGTTAAAACTCAACTTTGTCGAATCATAGTAATTAAATGTCAAAGTACGACATTGCTCACAACGAACAGCAAACTATAAAGAGCAACACAAAATAGTTGTAGCGATCTTAATACCACAACTCCCAAAAACATTTTGTTTAAAACGATCGGTTACTTCATCTATGATTTCTGTACAAATCATTACATATCTTAAGATTTCTAAGACTTATGATAATGCACGAATGTCGTGTGATTTGCCTAAATAGATTAACGCTCCCGAAAATGCGATTGGAAAACAACCTTATGTCATGAAGTTCATTGAAAAACTTATCTCTGCAAATGATATACAACCTTTTGACATGAAATAAATGGATATGAAACGATGAAACATTTGAGACCAGAAAACGTCTTACATTCATTTTATTTTTTTTCCAAATTAATCGTTGATTATTAACTCTAAATGTAAAATGATATTTCCCTTTGTGTGTTACTTTACACATATTTTATTTCAAAAAATCATGTACATGACATACACATATACATACAGTGATACAATATTACAAAAGGATTCGGAAACAAGGTTTCCCTTATATTAATCCGTCTCCCGGAAGAAAAAAAGATAAAGGGAAATAACTGCAAATAAAAAAGTTGATTTTTTTTTCGTCAGATCTTTCCTATATATATATATGTACCGGCGGCGGAGTGTGTTTACAGGACTTTGTCAAGACTGTCTCACCCAATTACGATCCTAATCATGCACGGAGGACTATAAGCCAAAACGCTTCGAATCTACCAAAAATTGTTGTACTTGTTTAAACACGAGTAGATTTTCCTCTTGATTGAGGTTATTGCAGCCAAATAGAAGTGTTTCTATATTGTATTGGAACGGAATTTTTTCTATCGTACGTTTTCGGACAAGGGAGTAATTATTACACTCGAGAAGAAAATGCTTACTGCTCTCGATTCTACCACAGGTACAGTTTTTACTTTCTATAAGATTTCTCTTAAATAAATGTTCATTCAGATTACTACAATTCAACCGAAGTCTGGCATGAAGTATTTGTCCTTTCCTGTCTCCATAAAAATAATAATTTGGTATTTTACTTACATTTTGATTAAGGTAACGTTCAGGTGTAAACTTAGATGGACTTAGTCTGATATCGTCCGGAATAGCATTCCAGGATCGAATAACTGAGGGAAGAAAAGATTTCTGGTAAAATGCAGTTCTACACTTTATATGTTGCGTGTCATTCGTTCGTCTTGTGTCATAATTATGAATATTAAACAATTGTTGAGGGATAATATCGCTTACCTAATCATGGGTTTTGTTATGAAACATTTCATTGAATTTTATAATTTTGTGTTTTTTACGTCTTTCTGATAGTAACTCCCATCCTGTTTCGTCGTGTGTTAAAAGCATATTTGCTACAATATGCCTTGTTATATAAAATATACAAATCAATGACACACATAGACGTTTGTTTTTGTGTTTATGTTTAACAATTTTATGAATGAGGAAGACACGATAATTTAATTCGATATGTAACGGGATAGATTAATTAGACTTTTACAGTTTTAGAATACGGACAATACGTAGAGACAAAATTACTGACATATTTATTGATATTCACTAATTAACCTTATATTTAATATGTACTAGAACACACCCGTGATATCGCGGGTCCGTGACTGATTAAAGTATAAAACTATGCGTTAGTCTTTTTTTAGTGTTGGTATTTTCATCTGATAAAGTCATGCCGATTATAATATGCACAGTTTTCTCTGCTTTCAAAATCGTCCGGTGTGAACATGTCGACCTGGAACTGATCAATTTATGATTGGTAATACTAATTATTTGGAAAACAAAAGGGCCTTGAATGGTGTATTTATAAATCAGCAGCATTGTCCTATATTAGTTATAAATAAAGTTGAATTCCTTGATTCGCTGTTTTACGTCATGCCGGCTAATAAATTAAAAACTGTAACTTTACGCCTTATTTTATGTCTCGATTTTTATTATTCGTATTGTCATCTTAGAAAGTCATACTGATTAAAACACTACAGTAGGGAACAATGTGAACAATGGGAACAATGATTGAAGTTATTAGTGTCAACCCTGTGATTATAACCCGTGTATATAGCAAAATCCTAGATACACCGTTTGGTGGTGCTCCTGTCAGAAGCGGAACGTACAGATAGGGTAATAGGTATCAGATGAATATACTATTGGTATCAGTATCGGATTCGACCCGGAACTTGTTAATTATTGGCAATATTAATTATGTGGAAAACAAAAGGGTCTGGAGTGGTGTAATTTTTAATCAACACCATTGTCCTATATAAGCTATTCATAAAGTTGAATTCTTTGATTTGTCGTTTTTACCCCATGATGGTTGACAAATTAGACCTCGTTATTTTAGTATTATAGATTCGTTAAGAAGGTCTTGCCTACTAATGAAGCATCTATGTGATGGTCAAACAATTGCAAACACTCGTCAAGAATAGTTATATATGTTTTAGGGGATTTACATAGACAGCAAACCAACTCAATTAATAAAGGAATGATGCATTTGAACAAACACACTGTTAAACATACCTATTTAACATGATGGATCAAGTTTCAACTGATTTGCTTTGCAAAATTAAATCATCATTTATAAGATTCCGTTAGTATAAAAAAGCGGTCAAATTTTTAAATAAAACTTACACGATATTGATTGATAACTAATATAAACATGAGAAAATGGAAGGTATATACGTGGAATGTAGAAAGGCTGTTATCGTAGTGTGACCTTACCGATGTCTACAATGAATTTTCTTCTCCACAGAAGCGACATTTCCTAAATCAACTATAAAACAATTAAAGTTAATACCTACATAATACTTTTAAATGTACACTGTTTAGAAGGAAATTACCTTATCACAAACATTGACACACTCCAGTTAATTTTAATAATTCTCCAATTAAATCATGTGACATAATATGTCTTATATGTATTATGTTATAATTCAGCGTGAATGCAAATAGAATTTATACCACTGCATCGATTGTTATACGTTATATCCCCGTGTTAAAATTGAGGTATCGGAAGGGTAAAAGAAAGGCGATGAATATCAAAGGGATGTTGGGAAATGTAAGAAATTATGTGATTTCTCTTTGATGCGTCACCATACCTTGTCTAGTGAAAAGAAGCATCTTTGAATACAAAGTTAGGTTCATAGTGCTGCTTGTAAACCATTTTTGCATTAGATAAGATAAACAAGTACAAAACACGACAGACAGTAATCAACTTATACTTTTGAACACATGGTTCCTTTGTTAAAAAATATACATGAAAAATGTGGCAGAATCTGTTTGGAGATTCCTAAAATTCCAATTAAAATAGAGTAGCAGTTAGTTTACATTTTCAAATGTCCATATTTGTCAGTATTATATTTATCGGTTTCCCAAGGATTTAAATAACATCATTACGTTCTATGTGGACTTCTTAAATGCTATTAATAATTTTATAAAAAAAGGGTGTATTGAAATGCAATCAAACATGTAACCCTTATATAATTTTTAAAAAAAGAAGCAAAAGATACGATAGGTAAAGGCACACTCATATGTTGAAAATTAATTGACAAAGACATAGACAAAAACTAGATGGTCAAACAAAAATACTATTAACACAACATCAGATTGACCAACCTGAACCAAATAAAAAAGAGGGGGTTAAAACAACATCAGAATGAGCAACCTTAATCAAATAAACAAGAGGGGGTTAAAACAACATCATGACGAATTGTTTTTTTTTTTGTGATAGTTTTCTTCAGATTTTAATTTTAATTTTACAGTAATTTTAATTCATAATGTATACTCGTGGGTTTTTTTTTTCATTTCATCAAGCATCAGAACTAAAAGTTCATAATCTATTCAAGCTACCAATCAGTCATATCACACACACACATCAGTGAACACGTAGAGAAACGTAATATATTCGATCTTTTTTTTAGTGTCAGTAAGAGGTCATAGGCTATGTATATGTAGTTGTTTCAGGAACATCAAAAGTTAGACAAAATCAATGTTATTTTTAAACTTATAAATGCGCGACAAACATATAACGATGTTGCAATGGATAAGAAAACAAAACACGTAATGAAAAACAAGATATCCTACAACACAACACTCTTATGTAAACGAAACGCGAGTCTGGCGTACTAAATTATATACCTGGTACCTTTGATAACTATTTACACCACTGGATCGATGCCACTGCTGGTGGACGTTTCGTCCTCGAGGTTATCACCAGCCCAGTAGTCAACACTTCGGTGTTGACATGAATATCAATAATGTGGTCATTTTTATAAATTTCCTGTTTACAAAGCTTTGAATTTTTCGACAAATGAAGGACTTTCCTATCCCAGGCATAGATTACCTTATCCGTATTCCTGGTACCTTTGATAACTATTGTTGTATTAAAACGTTTTCAAAAACTACTTAATATTTCTTAATTGAAAATCGACGATAATTGTCGTTTGTTTTAACGGATGTTCTGCTACCTTACAGAAAACCCTGGCCGTTTTTGGTAAAACGTTTTTGAACTTTTGGCCGTCGATGCTGATCAACTTTGTACTTGTTTTGGCTTTCTGTATCTGGGCGTCATTAGTAACTCTTGTGTGAAAAAAACGCACTTCTGGCATATTAAATTTTAAACCTAGTGCCTTTTGTTAGCTATTATTCATGTGTTTCTTTGTCAACTTTGTGTTCTCCTATTTATTTGTATTGTAGTCCTGTAATGTTGTGTTGTCATGTTAATGTTATATTTCACATGGCCATAAAAGACGGTGGTTTGGCATGCCACAAAACCAGGTTCAACCCACCATTTGTTTCTTTAAAACATAACCTTTACCAAGTCAGGAATATGATCATTATTATTTTATAGTTAGTTTTTGTGTGCGTTACATTTAAACGTTGTGTATCGTTTGTGTCGTTTGTTTTCTCTTATATGTGAGTGTGAATTCACATTATTAAGAGACGTGTCACGGTACTTTTCTATCCTAAATTCATGTATTTAGTTTTGATGTTATATTTGTTATTCTCATCGGATTTTGTCTAATGCGTAGTTCGTTTCTGTTGGTGTTTCATTTTAATGTTGTGTCGTCATTCTCTTATAATTAATGCGTTTCCCTCGGTTTTGGTTTGTGACCCGAATTTGTTTTTTTTTCTTTCTATCGATTGATGAGTTTTGAACATCATTATACTACTGTTGCCTTTATTTATGTTTGTTGGTGTCATTTGTAGACCTTTTTGAATCTGAGCATCACTGATGAGTTTTATGTAGACGAAACGCGCGTCTGGCGTACTGAACTATAATCCTGGTACCTTTGATAACTATATCAACTTCTGAACAGCACGAACTTCACTAAAATACCGTGTATGATTTTAAGATTGGCACCTATCATCATGTACTTTTAAGCAAGGCAACCCTATTTTTTGTAGATCATTTAAATGTTAGCTACTTCTGACACTAGAAGCTATTTTACTACTTCCCTCTTCAAAAAATACGTGTGCATATATTACTGTACAGTGCATAAACTATACTAGAATAAGTTAAACTGAAACACAGAACAAATAAGAATGTGACCCCAGTACGCGGATGCCCATCCAAACTATCATTTTCTATGTTCAATAGACCGTAAAAATTGGAAAAAAAAAATACCTCGACCAAAAACTTTAAACTGAAGCGGCACAGACGGATTGACGAACGGACGAACAGACGAGTGAACGAATGAACAAACATACGAACGAACGAACAGACGGATGCACAGACCAGAAAACATAATGACCTTAAATGGGGAATAAAAATACTTTGGTTTGTAGCATTTACCTGCACTGTACTAATCATATCGTATATCTCTCAATGATAAACCATCCTAATAATTGATTCCCGAACAATTTATGTCTTTTTATTCCTAGTAACAAAATGTAATTTTAATGAATTAAAAACAACCTGTACCTGAACTATATCAATAACACAACAGCATGGCTTATAATCGTAACATTTGTAATGTTTAGTAATCTTAAGAATATGCATAAGATATTTGATGTTTTAACATTGACATGTCTACAGCGCGGGTAACTGCATGCAGTATGAATTCAATCTGTTCCTGTTAGTTTTTGCTCTCATTTGTTTCTACAAAAAAAAAAAAAAAAAAAAAACGTTTTGAGTTGATAACGATGATTTTAATATGATTTACAAAATTAATAATAGATGGCTAATATTAATTCAGAGAATTAGAAACTTATGTTGGCTAGAGTCTCTGAATATATTAAAAACAAAACAGCACACTCACCACATGCGATGAGAAACATTAAATAATCTGGGAATGTATACTTCTATAATTTAAATATCTTTTTCGACAGGAACAAACACTTTATCAAAATAAGTTTGAAGGAATGTGATTCCATCAAAACAGGTACACAACTATATCATACGCCAGTGAAAACGGCAATGGAGTTTCTACATGAGAACAGTATCGATATCGTTTGAATCCTTTGTCACAGTCACACTGGAGGACATCCACTGGACATAATCGATGTTATAAAGATTTTTGTTTAACCGTCACCAAAATAGTTCTATTCTAAAAATGCATGATTTATGTATATTATATATTTATTTATAATCAGCTGAAATGATTTTTATAAAAGCAGTACCAGAATTTGATTCCTCTAACTTCTTCAGGTCCATTTAATTGATTTACCATTCCAGAGGGAAAACATATTCTAGAACGAAGAACATGATTTTCGTAAACTCCACTATTTCAATTTTTGTATCATTATAATTATCTACTAGATAGCTTTAAATCAGATCTTGATATTCCTGTTTTTTTTTCTGAGACTTGAGATTAGCAAAAATCAAAGAGATCTATTTTATTACAATACTTACATTGTATATACATAAACATTTGAAGTATCAATAATTTGACAACCGGAATTTTCCATCAGATATGTTCATGATAAACCACATCTGCAACATACGTGGTCATATTAAACAGAACTGTTTAAAGATGAATAATAAGATTGTTGAATGTACAAATCACTTTAACATGAACATACATGTCTGTCACGTTTTTTGTGTGTTTTTTTTCTTTTTTTTTTTTTTTAGGTAAATCGTTTTGTTACAAGTTATACCGTTAATTTTCTCAATTGCTTGTTTCATCTTTTACATGTCGGGAAATTTTATAGCCATACGGTATGTGTTATTATTATTGTTAAAGGCCGGACAGTTCCTCATAACTATTTAATTGATACTCGTATCACATATAATAATGTGTACTTTATTTTTAATAGTAATATCAGTTCTTAAAGGTCTCATTAGTCAGTTGTTAGAGACACTATTGTCCGTTTATAAATTAATAAATCATAAAGAAACTTCAGTTTTAGTTTCGAAATGGTACTTCTAATCAATATTGAATTGTATATATATCGTGCTTTGAGTCATTCGGCATGAAGTTTTGCTGATGAAATTATATCAAGAAAATGTGTGTCGAACGCATTAATTTTATGCCGAATTGTTTTCGTTTTACAAACTAGCACATGTACACAATGGAATTTAATGACATATAAAGTGATGTGTTATGCTGTGCTAGTGTAAAGTTTACAATTGCAACTCTTATTTGAAGTCAGTTATCATGCCATTGTATTGATGTTTAAATGGAACTCCTATACACGTATCAAGTAAATACATAAATGATGAAAAGATATTTACTCACCGTTGAAAGTCCGTGTAGGCCGAAATTTATAATTGCTCTTAAAAATCTTTTACATATAATTGTATAATTCTTTAAAGCAAAAACAATGATAATACAATTTCCGGATTATACACATTTATACTAAGATTAAGTAATTCATTGATAGAAAGATACATCATCGACTATAAAAAAAAATACACTTTAAATAACTTATTCTGCAATTATAATAATATGAACCATAATACGAATAAAAGGAAAGTGAAGCATTACATATTTGTTAATAAAGCTAGACCACACAGTCAAAAAGATTGATCAAGCTTTTTTGTTAGAATGCAGAGCAAACTATTGTAGAATATAAACATACTAAGAGTATAAATATGTATTTGCAAGCACGTTTCTCTGGATAAATTTTCTATAGTGAGACTTATTCTCGTTTTGGTGAATATAGAGAACTTACGTGTAGTTTAGTACATACATTAACTCATTGCGTATTTGTTTCGTATTGCGTGTCTTTTCATCGAGTATGGTTGTCATTGCTAATAAATTCTGCATACATGAATAATGAGTTACTTTTTTTTGATGAAGCACCTTTTAATTTGAAGTGCGTATGAAACCTTCATTTCTTCATTGTTTTTTTGCGTAAATTAATCATTGGTTTTCTTTTCCGTTGTGATGAGTTATTACAGTCAGGGTTCTCGCTAAGGATTTTTAAGGACCATGGTGAGTCCAATAGCAAGAAGAAGATATTTTATTGCAATATAATGTAATATTTAGTCTCCATGACCTAACAGAGCAATAAAATGACTTTAAATTCAGATTACTTTTAAACTTTTGCTATAAAATGATGATATTTCATATTTGTGTTTAACTATGTTCAGTTTATACAAAATATTTTAATCTTGATGCATCTGTGGACTCACCAGTCTTAGCGAGAACCTTGACAGTAGAGATGATTGATAAAAGGTTTGGTTTACCAATACGTGTATCTTTTATAAATCTGGTATTAAACAGTAACAAAATAAACTTCATATATGATCAATTAGTATCAACATAAAAGCGAAAGCAGCACCCAATACTTAACACAATTGAGACAAACATTCATATAGTAATAACTAAAACATATAAGAGTAACAATTTTCAAAATATCAATGCAATTATGAACAACATTCAAATTTATAAATGATAATAAAATTAAGAAATGATTTTATTTCAAAAACCTTAAATGAATGCATTTGTCGTAAAACTTGTGTTGCATTGTGCACTTAGTCATCTATTTTCATTTAATTTAAAATATAATTCATCTAAAATTTAAATATGTTAAATGTAAGATCAAATTGTTGTAAGTGTTGTAGCAACAATATCATACTCTCCTTCTGTTATACAAATGTATGTTTGTTCTTACATGACAGATGCCATTTGCATTTTATGGAACAGGATCTGTTTACTACTCCGGTGTTTTTGAAATCATCCTCCGATGGGATTAGTGCTGCCTAGTTATAATAGTTGTATTTTGTATTCTATTGTTTGTCTTTTGATCCTTTTTTTTTTTTTGCTAAAGCTTTGTCGTTTTATTATCGACTGTTAAGATGAATACTCGCTTGCTTTCTTTCAACTCTCTTTTAAAATGAATTTACAACGAAACAATACTATATTAAAGTTTAAAATAATATTTCCTCAATTAAAATAGGTTTATACCTACCCATTTCGTCATACAAAAGAACACCTAGAGTTTGTGCTGTATCTTCGTGTATAACATAGGATGTTGCTGCTTGTGATGATGCGACCTTCAGTAGCTGGAGATCATTGGTACAGTAGATGTTGCTATCATATACATATATGCCTATGTTTCTTCGTGTTTTATTCGTACTGAATACGTCAATGATATTTGTTCCATTTAAAGATGACGATTTTAGTTCGCCTTTGTGATGTATCATATAGTAAAGTCGCCATCCATTGGTATCTGATTTAGAAATCATGTCTACACTAAAGATGCATTCATCTTAGTTTTGATACTATATTTAGCTATGTAAGATCATTTCCACATGATGGAACTTTGTTCTATCTAAATATAGTATACTTACATTTTTATACTAAAAATAAGATAATTCACAAAATAAGGAAAGTGATAAACCTAGGAAAGAACACCACATTACATTAATTGACATTTACACTCACTTAGAAACCCTAGTGTATTACATTGAGGCTTATCTCAAAGAACACTATACATTGATTATTGCTAAAAATGAAAAGGACAAACAATCAATAGCACACACGACGCAACATAGAGAACTAAAGAATAAACAACACGAACCCAACCAAAAAACTAGGGGTGATCGCAGGTGCTCCGGAAGGGTACGCAGATCCTGCTCCACATGTGGCATCCGTCGTGTTGCTTATGTGATAACAAATCCGGTAAATAGTCTAATTCGGTAGGTAACATTCATGAAAGGAAAGGGGATTGTAATTACGACGTAAGGAACATAAACGAATTTGTGAAACGGTTATTTCATAACGGTGAACCAACTCATGATGGCGTTGAGAAACGAGAAAAACTAATGAACCACGTAAACAAATGATAATCACTGAACATCAGATTCCTGACTTAGGTCAAGGGCAAACGATTGCTCCAGAAATAAACGTTTTAATTGTACCAAACTTTCTCCCTTTTCTGAAACAGTAGTATAATATCACAACATAAAAGACACACTGTAAAATATCAATTGGAATGACGTAACTCAATCAAAAAAACGATGTGACACAACATGCTAAGCAATTCTTAAATTCATTGTTTATATTACAAAAGTAGTGTAACATAATTAGTGTTCAAATATATTAAATATAAATTCTCAATCATACCTATCTCACTAAATCACATACATAGTAAAGAGAGTCCAAACTGTTTTTTAAAAGTTACCTCAGTGGTGTACATGTAAATTCAAAACAATGTCGATCAGTTACGTCAATTTGTTTTGGTCATTTGGGATATTCTTTTCATTGCCAATTATATGTCAAATTATACATGTCATAATCATTGTATAATCCTAAAGATATCATACCTATACCCAAACCTGTTATTTCGACTGACTCTAAAATTGGGTGCTTTTCAGAACCATTCAATCTTGCTCTCTTAATTTGTCTTGTTGTTCCAAATGTACTGTAATACAGCCATCTGTATTTGAGAAAAAAAGAAAGCAACAACAAAAAACTGTAAATTCTCAGATGAGTTATGGTATGTTTGATATATGCCATGTAAGGAATTTAAATTGATGTATTGTACGTTTAAGATATATCTTAAAGAGAACACTGATTCCTTTAATTGTCTTTATTAACATTTCGTATTCAACATATCTGACGCCTTGTTTGATATATACACTTTTAGCTATCTTATAGATATGAAATTCAACATAAAACGTGTTTATTGTTCCATAAAGATCAACACAATGGAATGCTTTCTTATGCAGATATAATATCTGTAATTGTTCAGTTAAACATGGTTGTTTTTGTTTTATTTTTAGTCAAAGTAAGCTATTGCATAAATAATCAGAAACACACCTGTTCCGATAATCTAGTGTTATAGCATAGACATTGTCATCTTGCAGTATACATGCTTTGTTAATCCCATTTAAATTCCATCCTGTGTATAATTCGGTCCAATATACATTTTCGGATACTGGATCAACCACTAATGATATTGGTTGGGCTGCAGTTGTCATATCTTCTTCTTTGTAAGGTTTGTCTGATGGATAACGAAATCTGTAAAGATAATATCAGAAAGTTTTATCATTTTACTTCTACGGAAGTGTTTTAAATGTGAGTAATACTAGACCTCCAACTTAAACATGTACCTATTCACCAGACTGAGCGAGAACGAAAACAAAACGTACATGTACTCCAAATTACCATACCATCAACATCAGGTTTTCTATTAATTCTATCAACATTATATGAATTAGTACTCATATAGTTTAATCTGTTTAAATAACATTGCCGGTATTACTGGTTGCTTATCGATTTGATTTGATCAATACGAAACTGTTCCTGTCAAAATTTAAATAAAACTAAGCAATGAAATACAGTAGTATCGATATAATGAAGTCACAGTTAATTGTATACTTGATAGCTGCATCGTAGTGGGATGGTGGCTACGCTTCATTGCGGTAGATTACATAAATAATATTTTCAATGATTTGTATGCTCATAATTAAGCCCTGAATTGATAATAATAATAATATTAATAATAGAAATACTACAAGTGATAGAAATGATAGAATAAAAAAAAATCTTAATGCACATAATCATAATAATAGTAATAATAATTATTATTATTGTGGTAGTTATAATGATGATAATGGTGATAATTATAATGTAGTATAGAAAATATTAGAAAGATGATAACAAGAAGGAAAACAGTTCTACAATTTAAAAATATATGGAATATACTCTAAGTATCTACCTTGATCTGACGTTTAAATCATGTTTTGGAAAATAAATATATCCATTTTTATAATCACAATCTAAAGAATATATATTACTCTTTAAATTTTGCAAGAGAACCGATACGTTCCCTGAGCGCAGGTCAATTTCCTTAATTGTATCTTTAGTCGAATATATCAGCTTATTTTGAAGACCTAGAAAGTAAAAATATGCATACATTATTAAATATGTCATATAGTTTGTCTTATTTGATACATAACAGCAACATACGTTACGTTCTTACTGCATCTAACACATTCATGACGTTATAATTCTTTATTTATCCAATATATGTATAGATAAACAGCTGATTTATAGTTTTATTTAAAAAAATAAGATATGGCACGATTGACTGTGAGTCAACATGACACAGAAAACAACAACCATAGATCATCGTATTACCTTCAACAACGAGCAAACCCCATACCGCATAGTCAGCTAAAAATAAGCACGGAATTAACAAATGTAAAACAATTCAAACGAAAAAATTAACGGCAATTATTGTCCAAACAACTAACGAAAAACAAATATGTAACCCACCAAAAATACGACAACAAATAAATTGCAGGCTTATGAACTCTTTTAATTAAAAAAAAAAAACACAGATTAAACATACTAACTTAAAACTGTGTGCATAATTGCAGGCTTATGAACTCTTTTAATTTAAAAAAAAAACCAGATTAAACATATTAACTTAAAACTGTGTGCATAGCCCTTTTACGAATGTTTCCCATTTAAAGCGCATCGTATGTCACATGTGTTCTAATGAGGATTTTTTTTACAATAGCTGTGTATTGAATATTAAGTGATAGTGGCCTTTTATTCCTTGAAATTATTTGTAATCTACCACATGTATACGGCATCGTTAATTCAATAATATAATTATCATCTAATAATTTCACACATTCCGTTTGATTTGATAACATAAAGTTACGCAACAGCTCTTGTTGGTTGCATTAGACAATGGTTGTTCTTGTTGATATATATAACACACTTCAAAGGACTCTACACGTTATCCAGTAATCGATAAGGATAGCCACAATGTTTCCTTACCGTTACGTGATTTAATAGAATCGGAAAGTTTTTTTTTCTCCTGATGTATTCTTATGCAATTTTGAGTGGATATATTTTTGTCATTTCCCTCACGAAAATTGTGATTTTCACATCGTTTTTACATTTTATTTTTAAATTCACTATTAATGAACACATATCAAATTCTTATCTTGACAAATCAAGCATACAAAAACAACTAATTCAGACATACATTCCATGTTGATGCTATGTAAAAAGCATAGAAACAAATTAGGCTTACTAGGTAAAGGTGATCATCTGAAAGGAATTGTGCACTTCTGAAACATAGAATTTGAACGTATCAACGGTGTTGACAGCTTTAGACGTGCACACCTATATTCTACGTTGTGAAGATTGTTTTTTTTTGTCGTGTTACACATGCAAAAAAAATAGTTAATACACACATTTTTTTTAGAACATAGGAAATACACTTCCGTACTGACATGATATTGCAGTGAAAGGTCATATATATATATATATATATATATATATATTGTATATGCGGCTAGACGCATCTTAATGTATCCAGCTCACATTGTGAAGAGGTAGTTTCTAGATAAATAAAAGTATTTATGTCGAATGTCACCATTTCGAAATCAAAATTAAACCAATTTGTTGAATTAAACAGCTCGACCTGGAGTTAAACTTATAAAAACTCTTTATATCCCGATTCTTTTGTGTATGATTTTTGTTATAGATTAGAGATTATAGATTTTATTTTATTTAAAGTGCAACCTGATACAATATACATGAAATTACAATTACATTTCAATACATTAGCAATAGTATACCATATCAGCCAGTCTTTAGAGGTTTACGAAGCACTAACAATATTCATACAAGATTATAAACATACAAAGAATATATATTAACTCGATTATTCATTCTGAGATCTGAGGTTGTTTTAAGTTTTTATAAAAATATTTCTATCTTTTTTAGTGTTTGTTCCCCTTAAAATTAAGAGCAAAAATAATTTAGATGATGAATTCAATTAAAGTATGCATAAAATTTTTCTGTATGTGTTCAGTACTAGCTGCTGTTTGCACAAATTGTTTCGAATATCAATATCAAATCAATTTCCGAATATATCATATTAAATGAAAGGATAAAAAGTGGATGTTTTTCATATGAAAGTGTATGTAACATATCAATATGAGTTGCTTCCCTTAGCCACAGAGAAATGTTATTTTGATACATGTATATTGTCTTTTTTTTATATCAATTCCTTATAAATGATTAAATCTTTAAAAAGAGTTACCAGTCAGGAATCACCAACGACTGAAAAAAAGTCTTTTGATATTTTGAAAATCTTTAAGACTTTGGATGGTAAAACATTTACCCTTAAATTTTATGAACAGAGGTGCCTATAATTCAGTGGTTGTCGGTTGTTTATGTGTTACATATTTTTTTTTCTTTTCTTTTTTCATAGATCGTTAACACTTGCCCACATTCTTTGACAAACCGCAATCAATTCTTATATTTCATATACCTTATTCTACGTATATATGGATTATATTTAATCAATAAATTTAAAGGAATATATTCTTTTTCTTAATTTTTTCTATGCTGCAATATTTCAGTAGGATTAATAAATAACGTATCTGTAATACATGTTTTACCTATTTTGAGGTTATTCAATCTACATTAGTTAGAAATAAATATTGCATTCACTCTCTTTATGATTAGGTGTTGTGTGACAGATCGAACAAGATTCCATTAGAGTTCAAGTAGTTTGTAAAACTTTGAATAAGATCACAACCTTTGTCTGACGTAGTGAGCATAAAAGACGAGCGAGTTCGGAGTTTGAGATCTAATAAGTTTGGACGTTATCCAAACCCCTACCTAAAATTTGGTAGATTTGTATTTGTTTTTTTTTATTATGGTCATTTGATGTTTTTGATCTGCCGTATTGCTTCAGTTTTAATAAATCCGTGGAATAACATGCCCTGTACATAGCTGATTGATTATTTTGAATTATACAACAAAATTCACATATGCTGACGGACTTTAATTTTGGTGACTTATTGTTACCAATTGATGATTGATCCTAATGAACTACTATTGTGAGAGTAGTTTAATTCTTGGGGTATCAATTTTCGTTGTTTTCGTGGATTGCTCTTTCCACGAATTTAAGTGTCCATTGAAATATTACAACTTTTGTCTACATCAAGACATATATGGAAAGATCCCAATGTAGGTTTGACTAAATCGATACCGGCATTGTTCAATTTAATCTAGAAAATGAATCGAATACAAACAAACACACTATATCTCCTCTATATAAAACTTCAGAGCAGATTTTACCGATTTAATTCTTCAAGCAACCTGAATTGTCCGACTTTGTACCATTAATTTCTGACAAAAATTATAGTTTTGATCAATGAGAGTCGGATTTCTGGTGTTGATATGCCGGATTATATAGAAACTCAAAACACTCACAGGGGACAAAATCATGTTGGGTTTGCTTTTTCAAGTTCAAATCTAAAGGTTTTA
Source organism: Mytilus edulis (assembly GCF_963676685.1). Taxonomy (NCBI): domain Eukaryota; kingdom Metazoa; phylum Mollusca; class Bivalvia; order Mytilida; family Mytilidae; genus Mytilus; species Mytilus edulis. Next base: position 64,302,239 of record NC_092357.1, on the reverse strand, counting down.
ATTTTACAGTTCAAAGTATAATTGTAGAACTTTTTAATGCAACCGTTTTCTTTAAGTGACATGTGTTTGGCCAATCAAAACCTCTGTTGATCTCAGGTATATTAGTGTTGTCACCTCTGGTTTAACGTATACATCATTTAAAATGTTTACCGACAATGTGTAGGCAAAGCTTATATCCGAAAGCAATTATCTTATTAAATATTTAATTTATGTTGTCATTAATGAAAGAAGATTTCTTTAAGTGACATGTTTATGGTCCAATACACGCCTTTGATAATCGTTGATCTGTTTATCCCAATGTAAATAGTGTCATCACTTCTGATTTCACGTATGCAACATTTAAAGTATTTATTTTGCAATATTCCCCAACCGAGACAATTGGTAAGCATAGCTTTTATCCAAAAGCAATTATTTTATTGAATATTTAATGAAAGTCGTCATTTATAATCTTTATTGCAAGTTTAATGAAAGACGAAGTAAGTGAAACTGAACACCATAGTTTGCAATGTCACATAAATCAATATAAAAACAATAGTAAATTATATTTAAAGAACATCATTTCTGATGGCTTCAAATTCTTTGCCCTATTTTTTTTTTTTTTTTTTTTTTTAGATAATTAAATTCAACGAATTTAGGAACCCACGAAAACACTCCTTTTGCTCAAGCCACGAAAACTGGTACTAACGAATAAAAGTACTTCACATTATTCGTGCTTAGACAAAACGGATCATTCAAGTCGTTCGAACGTCTTGAAATCCATAAATCATTTTTTGAAAGCTTTTGTTTCTTTTCTCAATCCATATCCTTACTTAAATCAGTGAAGAAATGTTGTCTTTCCGTATTGCCGAGACCGAGTAATGAAAATCTAAATCAGGCTATAAGAATATTACAGGTAGAAACAGTGACGGACCAAGGAGGGTGGCTGTTCCTGGTGCGAGAACATCCCATTTTTTTACGATCAATGCTTTTGAATGAAGACAAATGGTTGGAACCTCTCCTGTATCCTGGGTTGGGACCCCTTTAAAAATGACTGGATCCAGCCCTGGTGAACGTGTTATTTTTTGTATGGTTTTAATTTTAGTTCATTTATATGATTTGGAGTTTAGTGTAATGTCCATTTTAACTAAGCTAGTGCATAATTTTGTTTAGGGGCCAGCAGAAGACCAACTTTGGTGGCGGATTTTTCTCGCTTCGTTCAGGGCCCATTTTGGACGTCGGTTGTTGTCTGCTCTTTTCTTGGATTGTTATATCGTTGAAATCTTCCCGCTTGTCATTCTCAATCTTATTTCTAGACAATTTCACGAGATAACAAATACAAACCATAAATATTCACAATACCAACGAATCTCTTGCGAACAAATATTAAGGAAGATTTTAAGCCTTTCAACGTAGAGATTTGTGTTTGTTAAACTGCAATATATCCAATAAAATATTTCTGATAAAGTGTTTGGTTCAATTTTTTTTGATATTTTGATGTTTGTTTGAAAAAGTCAAAGCAAATAAACTCATCATACATGTAGATACCAGGATTGAAATTTTGTATATGCACCAGACACCCGTTTGTCAACAAAAGACTCGTTAGTGACGCTCCTAACTAAGTCAAGATACAAAGGCCAAATAATATACTAGTAGTTAAAGAGCATTGAGGACCACAAATTCCTAAACTTTTTGCCAAATACAGCTAAGGTAATCTACTCTTAAGGCAGTCAGGCCTTAGAATTAAAAAAAAAACAAAGTTTTGTAAACAGTTAATTTGTAATCTTAACCATATAAGTAATAATTCATGCCAAACATAGAAGTGTTAACTACAAGGCTGGCGATACCCTGGAGGATAATTATTTGCCAAAGGTTTATGAGAATTAAACGAGTAGAATTTATTCTAATCAAGGTGTTTGGTACCACTTTAAGCTAAATTCTGTAAAAGTAAATACTACCTCAAGATTATATTTAATTTATGATTTAATTTATTGGTTTTAGCTGTGAACTAGTAGCACGAAGCCCTGGAGTTGTAAGAAATATCTAAAAGAAACAAGAAGACGATTGGAAATTTTATTCAAAATGTTACAGATACAATGGCGCATGCACTACAAAAGTCTAAAAGTCTGAAAAGACCAGTTTTTGTCTTGATTTGCATGAACTTTTACTCGACATTCTCCAAAAGAATGACTTGTGTCTTAATTTTTCTTGACAAATTCTCATTTACATCAAATTTGTATGAAAATTACTTGACATATTCTTGACATTCTGAATATGGTCTTAAAATTTCTTGACAAATTCTTGACATTTAAATACTGTCTTGAAATTTCTCAACATGTTCTCGACATTCTTATTTTTTCTCAGTATGGCTTGACATATTCTGAACATTTTGAATTGTGTCTTAAATTTACTTGACAGTTCTGAGTTTAAATCTAATGTTTAAAATAATTTAAATTTGGATGTGCTGATATAAAACAATTTAAAATTGAGTTTTTAAATAATTACCAATTTTGATTCCTAAATCGTATAAATTAAGTGATTAAAACCAATCATACTGTAGACATATTTTATTCTACATTCATAATATTAAATGTTTATATGGTAAAAAATTATTGTACCAAAATGTGGTTTATATATTAATAGCAAATTATGATGATATACAAATCATTCATTTAACAGAAGAAAAATTGTATAATGTCATCTGTTGGAATATATATTAAGTATTACACATGGACAGGATGTTCCACATAAAATTAAGGTATTCCACTCCCCCAGAGTACACGCAACTGTCAAATAGAAATTACTGCTTTACCTGTAATAAGCCATACAACTTATCAATTGACCGACCATGCCACTACAATTTAAAAAGTTTGTTCATAGACGAAAATGAAAATCATCATTTTGATGAAAAAAAAAATGAATTGAAAATTGAATATTTCCCAAAGATTAAAAGAAAAGTATTGTCTACCCCAGGAATAATAAAAAAAAAATTATTTATAATGGGTCCATTTTCTATGGAAATCATTGGTCTTATGAAATTGATCCCAAACAGACATGCATAATATAGATCTTAACATTTTATTTCTTTTCCGGAAGGTCAGTTATCAAATATATTTAATTTTGTTAAAAATTTATAAAATTCAACACTCAAATTGGAATAAAAATGTTTTTTTGGTTGTCCTAAAAATGAACAAGGTTTTTGAATCAAGATGGGAACTAATTCTTCGACCTTCACGAAAGCCCACCCCTTTTTATTTCAGCCACACAAACCCAAAAGATGAATTTTGGGGTCCAAAAGAGACGCATGGTCACATTTTAAAACTGCCTTATAGAAACCTATTTTAGTAAAGCAAATTTGACTGCAGTTTTGCGAATGGCAAAAATCTAAATGCTGTTTGTCAGCAACTTCAACTTATATTCCAAGTGAAAACAATTAATTAAACGTTTAATAAAAATTAATCAAAATCAAACTACATAAGGGATTATTCGGGGTATTCCATCTAAGTTGCACCAAAAGGGTATCTTACTACACAAAATTAATCCTTGATTCTTCAAAGTTTAGTTTAGCCATAATAAGTATATAACAGCAAAAGAATGTCACAAACAGTGCAGAATAAGTCTGTTCACATTTCAGGCGAAATTTATACTGTTGAGATAGTGTCAAGACATATTTAAGACTGTCAAGAATGTGTCGAGACATATTCAGACATTATTTAAAATGTCAAGAATATGTCAAGACATATTCAGACATTATTAAGAATGTCAAGAATGTGTCAAGACAGATCGATACATTATTAAGAATGTCAAGAATATGTCAAGACAGATCGAGACAAATTTAAGACAGTCATGAATTGGTCGGGACTAATCCAGACTCTTATCAGATGATACAGGAAGTGTCGAGAAATTTTAAGACAATGTTCATAGTGTCAAGACACTTGTCAAGAAAAATCAAGAACCTTATGAGACAAATTCATTCAATGTCAAGATTTTTTTTTAAATTATTTAGACAAATCAAGAATGTCGAGTAAAAATGCATGCAAATTCAGACAAAAACTGGTCTTTTCAGACTTTTTGACTTTTGTAGTGATGTCTTTGGTGTTACTTCTGATGGTGTTCATCTCCATCTAAGAGTTTGGTGTTACATCTGATGAATGAATGTTACTTTATTCAAGTGGGACTGTCGAGTACGTCGACATAGATTTTCTTCTGGATGATAAATGTTCCTTTATTCGAGTACGACTGTTTGTCAGTCGACATGGATTTACTTTTGGATTATGAATGTTACTTTATTCGAGTGCTATTGTTTGTCCTTCGACATGGATTTTCTTCTGGATAATGAATGTTACTTTATTCGAGTGCTTCTGATTGTCAGTCGACAAGAATTTTTATCTGGATGATAAATGTTACTTAATTCGAGTGCGTCTGTTTGTCACTCGACATGGATTTTCTTCCGGTTGATAAATGTTACTTCATTCGAGTCGGACTGGTTGTCAGTCGACATGGATTTTCTGTAAAGGAAATAAGCCAATAACAGTCCATTCAATTAAATATTTTACAGAATCGACTGTTAGAGGCTCATATCTTACTTAAAACATTGTTTAACATTTTAAAAATGTGATAAAGTGCAAGCAATTAAAAAAATGTGTTAACATTTTTTTTAACAAGTGTGAAAATTGTTATGTGAATAAATTTTCTTGACATAAAAAGTTATCCTATATGTAAGTCCCTTTAAACATTAGCTCAACTTAAACAATAGACAAAAACATGTACAGCTATGGTAAACATTGTCAACATGTTTTGCTACATAGGGATTAAGATATTGGTATGTGTATCACGATCTTTGCGTGCGCAAGGCCTAAGACTACTCTAAATATTTTCAATGAATACTTTTCCATGCATTTCGTTATTCAAAATTGAAAGAGACGATGAAAGTATATTCTAAATGCAAAAAAAGGAAGAAAGTGTTGTCGTTATTAGTGATCGTGATGTTTCAAATTTTAGTTAAAAATCCAATGTGTATTCGGATATATTAAGTATGGACTACCAAAATGACAAAGATATAGATATATCACTTAATAATGGCAAGTTTTATATATATTATATTTCAAAATGTAGTTTTGTCCAATTAGTTAATTATTTCTTGTTGGATTTTATTTCTTACTCGTCGAATGAGAGAAAAAAAGAAAAAAATCATAGAAAGACCGGTTCACGTTGCCCTTTTCTTTTTTTTCGTTTAATTGGGTATTGATGTCCCTTGTGGTTTTCTTTAATATTACCGACACATAATTTTGTCTCTCGATTTCCTTTTCCAAAAGAGACTCTTTCTTATTTTTTATAAAATAAAACGTCGTTCACAAGCGAAGTGTTGCATAATATTTATAATAGAAGACTTAAAAAACAACAACTTGTAAATCAACGCCGAAACTCGAAAATTATAAAAATCTTTTGTTGAAATAAGTTCGAGATTTATACTTTCTACACAGGATAAGGTTTTGGTTGTTTATGGTCCTCAATTCGCGGCGTGATCTATCAAACGGTAGAAGCATTACTTTATTTTTTTTTTTTTTTATTTTAATTGAAGATGAGCATGATGCTAGGAAGAATTAAAGCAACACCAGAGGTCAATTTTGATAACCGACGACGGACGATGTTAAATCTTATGCTAGTGCTAAAATCAATTTGAATGTGATTGGTTTTCTCAGGAAAACATTTTGATGATTGAAAAAATTATTGTATTGGTAGGTGACTTTAATAAAATATTTTTTTGTAATTGTCCTTTGTGTTTTCGTTGATTTTTTTTTACATTATGAAATTAATTGGCGGAATTGCTTGTTTCTAGATAAATAAAAATACGTATGTCGAATATCACCATTTCAAAACCAAAATTATACCTTTTTGTTGAATTAAACAGCTTGACCAGGAGTTTAACTTATGAAAATCCTTTATATCCGAATTTTTTTTATGTGTATAATCCTTGTTATATTAATTCCTTACCAATGATTAAATCTTTAAGAGAGAGATACCAATCAGGAATCACCAACGACTGAAAAAGTCTTTTGATATTTTAAAAATCGTTATGACTATGCTTCGTAAAACATGTATCCCTAAATTTTAATGCAAATTTATGAACACAGGAGCCTATGATTCAGTGGTTTTGGTTTGTTTATGTGTTACATATTTGTTTTTCGTTCCTTTGTTTGTTCATAGGCCGTTAGTTTCTTGTTTGAATAGTTTCACATTGTCATTTCGGGGACTTTTATAGCTGACTATGATGTATTGGCTTTGCTCATTGTTGAGGCCATACGGTGACCTATATTTGTTTATTTATGTGCAATTCGGTCTCTTGATGATAGTTGTTTCATTAGCAATCCTACCAAATCTTATTGTTAACATACTTTGTTATGATAAATTGTGGGCTTAAATTATATCATTCCACAATTGTTTTGGAATTATTTGTTATTCATTTATTCTGTCAATCATCAACATCAAACTAACTATGTTAAACTTTGTGAGTGTCGCACTCGATGATTAAATTTGTCTTTCCAACATAAATGAACATGGTACTAAAAGTAAATCTTTGATGGTTAAGATGAAGAGATATCTGTGTATACAGTGAAACCTGGCTAAACCGAATCCTGTTTAAATCGAAAACCTATATAAACCAAACATTTTCTAAAGCACTGTCATATGCAATTGTATGCGTTGTGAACCTGATAAAACCGAACATCGGCCAAAACCGAACAAAAACCTTAAGTCCCGAAGAGGTTCGGTTTACACAGGTTTCATTGTATTTTCTATAATCATAAAATCCCTATGCAACAACGCATTCCCTGTTGCCTGTTAGGTCCCGACACTATTTCAGTATTTAGACAGTTAAACGTTTGGATTGTCCAGTTCGGCTGTTTAAGATTTAAATAGTCCTGTTAGATTATGATGCATATATCCTTTTTGAAAATTATTTACATACTAGGTAATATTAATCAATATAATTTTAAATGATTCATCAAAAGATATAAATAGTTCAAAGGTACCAGGATTATGATTAAGTAACCCAGACGCGCTTTTCGTCTACATAAGACTCATCAGTGACACTGAGATCAAAATAGTTATAAAGCCAAAAAACTACAAAGTTGAAGAGCTTTGAGGTCCAAAAATTCCAAAACGTTGTTCCAAATACGGCTAAGGTAATCTATTCCTGGGATAAGAAAATCCTTAGTGTTTCAAAAAATTCAAGTTTATGTAACAGGAATTTATAAAAATGATCATATAATTGATATTCATGAGAACACCGAATGAACAGTTCAAGTTTGACGTCGGAAGAGGACATTTGACGACATACTAGTATGTGCAATAGACTAGATCAACGATTCGCAGAATTTTTAATTTAACACCATGAAAGTTTTGACCATAATAACTTGTGAGAATTAGATATAACTTGAAATTCACTCTCGTTATTTGATTTGTATATAGTAATAATAAACTTCCTTACACTCGTTTATTATTATATAATATTGAAATTAAATAACACGAGTTGATATTAAACGATATCCAATTATCACTCTTTATCAAACCTATAATTATCACATCTACTTTGGTCATTCCAAATAAAACTATTGCTTCTTTAATTACCGTTAAAAGAGACATACAAATAAAATTTGACAACAAAATTTGTGAAACATTCTTTTAAATTATAATTATCCCGAAGTTCTTTGGAGTTTTTAGCATCAACATATGGTTAATACCAGTGCGCAGGTAAACAGCTTTACAGTATTTCTTTCACTGAGGACAGATTTTATGTCAATCTAATGGATAGTTCTATTGAAGACCATGCCGATGAGCCGACAATGTATCATTGAAGACTGCATGTTTGACTTACTTCTTTTTATTATTAAATGTTACTTCTGGTGTGGTGTTACTTTTGTTCATTGAATCATTCAAGTAACATACTCTCAAGTTTGAAAAATTCCTTTTATAAATTTGTCTTATTTTTATATTTAATGAACCAATTTGAACTCTGATAATGACATATGCATATCTTTGACCTGTGCGTATATTTTTAAATGACTCTTCAATAGAAATAATGAGAGATCATAACAGAGGGAATACATAGTGATTACAATCTATATTTTATCCGATCGGAACTGTTAATATGTATAAACAATACAATATATATTACTTAATTACTTAATGTTAATTGACAATCACAATTGTAGACTGTTTCACGGTTAGACAAATTACATAATGTCATAAAAAAAAACTACATGCACCAAAGCACCAATAAATTCAGTTGCAGTTAGACATGAATTCATGTTGTAATTTTACTGAAAATGCCTTCGTGTGTATATACACGCTTCATATATACCAGCCTTCAAATTGTGTCTATAAAGGTTATTCCTTGCTTTAAAGGTCCTAAATAGGCCAACAGCAGCTATGCTTCACTTAAATATGCAACACTCTCAAACTTGTCTATCCCCTCAAACGTGTCCGATTCCCCAAAACATGTCTATTTCGCCCAAACGTGTCCGATTTTACATCCCCAAACGTGTCCGATTTCATATCCCTAAACGTGTCCGATCATTTGTATAAGCCAAAAAGTCTCTACTTTAACAATCTTACTGCAACAGAGATATGTATGTCTTTCCCTGGTTTACTGCAGGAAAGACGTGAATATATGTTCTTTGAGAGAAAAAAGAGTGTTTTCCCTTTCTTAATCTTCTAATTAATACCTTTTCCTTCATTTATTGAATACATTTGATATATTTCCTTTATTATGTGGTTTTATTTTTGTTGTTGTTTATTTTATCTATCTTTTTTCTTAAAACGTCATCATTACTTCTAGGTTGTGACAAATATAAAGTAGTTGTAACAACGAAATTTTAAACTATTAGAACATGTACTATGTTGACAACTACTATCAGTCCTAAACACTGACACTAGTTTGAGCAGTTGTTTTTTCGTACAATAGTGATCGTTATAACTTATATGGAACCACGTTTATAAATCTCCACGACAGGAAACTGTTCAAAGCATTGTCACATTTATAGCAGTCTGCTTCTCTGTCTAAGAACATCTTTGCTATTCCTGTATGATAATGATCACAAGGCTTCAAATCAGATGACTGTCCTTCTCTGTCATACTTATCAAAGTCTGATACTCTGTCTTATGATGGCTTTGTTTATGTGAACGACTATACATACGAGCATTTATTAGAGGCCACACTCATAAAAAAAATTACTTGAATTTACTTAAAACAAGTCTTGATTTTACCCAAATCAAGTAAAAAAACAAGAAAAAATGTTTGTGAAAAAATAAGTAATTGCTAGTAATGGCAAGTAATTGTAAGTAATTACCTAGTAGAAATTTAATGTAAGTAGTTTTTCAATGTATCTTATGTAGTTCTTTTAATAAATACTGAGCTATTGTTTCTAAATATTAAGTAATTCTTTTAATACATACATTGTATTAGTATTTCTTTTTATCAAAGTAAGTAATTATTTTAATACCATTAAGTATTTCTTTTAATGATATTAAGTATTTTTTTTAATAAACATTAGTATTTCCATTAATAATATGGGGACGAAGTCCCCAATAACAGTAGAAAATTCAATAAAAAAAGAAAATTCGGGAAAATTTCCCGAATTTTTCATTGTACTAATGAACTCAAAATCGTTCAAATTTTTTTTGTCGTGTTTTGAAATCCCGGACCTGCGCAGAAATGTACAATATACTTCCTTTTTCCGTTCTCGTTTGTATGAAACTTTGAGTAAAATATATATTTATCAGTTTAGTATAAAATAGGAAGGAACGCGCAATACCAATTTCATTTTCAATAATTCCTTGATATGAAAAAACGTTACCGAATGATAGCGTTTCTTTGTTTACATTGCATAAGACGTCATAATTTAAATAACGTCACAACTAAAATCCCTAACAACAAAACCAAAAACGGAAACGTTACGGTATTTCCGTGTCTTTTTTTTTTTGACAAATAATTAAGTTACAAAAAAATAATTCATACAGACTTCGTCCCCATTTACAGATAATGCCTGCCTCATATTACTGTTATTAATTCGTGTACCACTTGGAAGCCATTCTTTTACTTATGACAAGTAATTTCCGGAAATACAAATACTTGCAACAGTAAATTTATCTGTAGGTTTTAATTAGTTATCAAAGGTACCAGGATTATAATTGAGTACGCCAGACGCGCGTTTCGTCTACATAAGACTCATCAGTGACGCTCATATCAAAATATTTATAAAGCCAAACAAGTACAAAGTTGAAGAGCATTGAGGATCCAAAATTCCAAAAAGTTGTGCCAAATACGACTAAGGTAATCTATGCCTGCATGGGATATGAAAATTCTTATGTTCTCGAAAAATTCAAAGTTTTGTTAACAGGAAATTTATAAATTGATTCTGCACTGTTTTCTTATAAATGCATATAATAACATGGGCTACCTCCCCAGCAACTCTTTGTGCTACATTTTCGTTTAATTGAATTAGTACACAAAGAGTAGCCAGAAACATGAATACCCACAAAGTGTCCTTTTTGAAAGGTTCTCATTTCCTTTCCTTTTTGTCAATTGTGCAAGTATTTCAACAAACTCAGTATAAGTTTCGTTCAAATTCAAATCTGCATGAGTTCCAGCCAATTTTAAAAAAAAGCTTACCAAAGTCAAATGGAACCTTAATTCTGATTGGCTGAATACTTTGTCAGTCTCAAATTAAATACGACCCATTAAATACAGGAAATATGATACACTTTTGTACATTTATAATAAATAGTTTATTATCAATTTTGGTCATGTAACTAAGTTAACATTATAAAAATTGTATAAAAAAATTAATAATGATAATTTGAAAGATCTTTTGATATGAAAATAATTTAAGTAATGACTAGTATTTCTGATACTAAGTAATTCAAATTAATTTTTTTAAGCATTTTAAAGTATAATCTAAAAACATAATACTATTTCAATTTGGAATTATTTGTAATTATAAACTTTTGCGCTTGAAATTTTAAATGAACTTCATGTTTATTCTGCATTATATTTTTTAAGCATTGCCTAACACTTTCCATACAATGTACATGTATTTTGTATAGATTGTGCTGTGCTTAGCACAGTACAGGCTATTGAAAATGTGTTATCTTCTTTGTAATAGAAAGTGTTGTGTGCCACACAGAACAGAACAATAAAACACAGAATAAACATGGAACTTATAAAAATTTCAAGCACAAGAAATTATGCAAATTCCATAATAAAATAATTCCAAGTTGAAATAATAGCCTGTCTAAAGAAAATTGGTATAATAGTTATCCACATTTATGCAATTTTCTCAGACTATGAAACCTACATATGTTGAAATTATTTAAATATGGGGTCAAATTTGATAGGTAGCATTTATATTATATATGATAAGTCTTATATGCAAGCAAACAACATTATGTAAGCCTACTTTAAGTAATAACAAGTTTTATATCCCATTTATCAGAAGTAATTCCAGTAACTTTCATACTGCACATGCATGTTAGTGTAAATGAAAAAGTAAATATTTGTAGTTCATTAATATCTAACTTAATCTAAGTTATTTCTTTATACTAAAACAGTAAGTTATTACTTAGATAAGGACTAAGTAATTTATAAACTCAAGTGAGTAAAATCATTATTAGTATTTGTTTTAATTTGAGTATTTTTGATAGACACACATTTTCAGTAAAACAATTACTTGTTTCAAGTTACTATTTTTATATCTAGTAAAATATAAGTAATTGCTAGTTATAGTAAATAACTGGTCAATAGTTCCTAGTAATGAGTAATAAAAAAGAGTACTTAAGTGCACACACGTGCACAGCTCATTGCAGTCTGTGCCACTTATAAACTATATATTGATTAGTTCTGTACGCCAATGTTGACAAGCCATCAATCAAGGAGCCACATGTAAAACAGACATCTGTTATGTCTAATAGTTTCTTTATAAATTATATATGTCCTTTCTCACGGGGCTTGCATAGAGAAAACATATCATCTATATCTAATAAAAGTCAGTTCCTCTTTCATCTTTAATATTTCTGTATGACCATGTTCACAAGCCAAAGTTAAAAGTGACCGTCTCCAGTTGCTCCATTTAGTACAGCCTAACTGTCTGTCTAACAACATCTTTAATGTTTCTGTATGACCATGTTCACAGGCCAACATTAAAGCTGACCGATCCGAGCTGTCACTTTTAATGCAGGTTGCTCGTTTGTCAAACAACATATTAGCTATTTCTGTATGACCAAGTTGACAAGCAATTAATACTGGTGACATGCCATCTTCATCGCATTTATTAAAATCTGCTCCTCTGTCCAACAAAATATTTACTATTTCAGTATGACCATATTCACATGCAATCGTTACTAGTGACTTACCATACCAGTCACATTTATTATAGTCTGCTCCTTTGTTTAACAACATCTTGAATATTTCTATATTGCCATTTTTACAAGCCAAAATCAAAGGTGACTCTCTCCAGCTGTCACATTTATTACAGTCTACACGTTTTTCTATCAACATCTTTACTATTTGTGTATGACCATGCTCACAAGCCAACATTAAAAGTGTCCTGCCCGAGCTGTCACTTTAAGAAGAGATTGCACCTCTCTCAAACAACAAATAAGCTATTTCTGTATGACCTAGTTTAGAAGCATTCAATACAGGTGACATGCCTTCGTTATCACATGTATAACAATCTGCTCCTCTGTCCACTAACATCTTTACTATTTCAGTATGACCATGTTCACAAGCAATAGTTACAAGTGATTTGCCATTCATATCATATATATTGTAGTCTGCTCCTTTGTTCAATAACACACTTAATACGTCTTTATGGCCATTCTTGCAAGCCTTCGTAACAGATGATTCACCAAAAAGGTCACATTGGTTAAATTTTGATCGTCTTTCTAATAACACCTTAACTATTTCTATATGACCAAATTCACAAGCCTCCATTAAAGGCGACTGACCGATGTCGTCACATTTATTACAGTCTGTTCCTGTGTCCAATAGCATCTTTACTATTTCTGTGTTACCATTGTTACAAGTCACCTTTAAAGTTGGCTGTCCAAATGCGTCATACTTGTTAACGTCTATTTTTCTACTTTACTAATACTGTATCACCATTTATACAAGCCAATATCAAAGGTGAATTTCCCCATCTGTCACATTTATTACAGTCTGCTTTTCTTTCTAACAACATCTTTACTATTTCTGTATAGCCACGTAAACAAGCTTTTATTAAAGGTGAATTTCCCCATCTGTCACATTTATTACAGTCTGCTCTTCTTTCTAACAACATCTTTACTATTTCTGTATGACCATGATTACATGCAATCCAGATGGGTGAACACTCATGATATGAATACCTATTGACATCTACACCATGATTACAACACCAATCAATCAACGCTTTATCTCCTATATAACAACAATGTAATAAAGCAGTATCATAGGTGTTATCGTAATCATTTTTAATTTGTTTATATTTCTCACAGGTATTTGCCAGTTTTCGTTGGTAAGATATATTCAGTGTTTTCAAAACGGACAGAAATTTCTGTCGGAACTGAGGTATATTCATATTGATGTTATTGAATACACCCCGAACTTTACCTGTTGACCATTCATCAATTATTCTTTGTATGTAAATCTGATGATACTTTATTGGTATAATTGTAATAAATTTGTCCATGTTATCTTCTCCTTCTAATAAAAATCGTTGATTTATCAAACCATTGTCTGCATTTTTATCAAGCAATTGAGTATTTTCTGTCCAATGCAACAAGCTAGAAAGTCAAATATTTTATCATGTATAGTTTTATAAACATTGTGTTCTTTTTTTATGAATGTATGTGTGAGTAATTCAAGCACATTCTGTAAAACAAGTTTAGACGTTCCTCTATCTATTTTACATGCCTCGCATGTGTTCTCAATGATAGTCCTGGTTATATCATCCGTTTCTTCAGTCAAAATTTCTTCATCCAACTTGTTGTTAAACATGACACATAAAGCCAAAGCACAGTATTTAGTATAATACCCTTTCTTAAGAAGTTTTTCAATCTCTGATTCATAAACTAAAAATGGTTTCCAAAAGAAATCTGTTACATTAAGTTCAGGATTTTTATGGCACAATTTACATAAAAGTGGAAAACAGTCATATATATCATAAATGTCACCAATGTCAGATGCATTTGCTAATATAAGTAACATCCATGAAACATTTTCATGTGTAACTTAATTAAGGTTAGAGCGAAAGGGACCTTAAAAGTACAGTTTCATTCATTGAATGTGATTTTAGCCTGAGAATTCTTCATGTTTAGTTTCTTTGTGAATCCACAGTGAATTTCATTAACGGAGAATTTCCGTTGAGCAACTGAACTGGTGATATTCCTGTTGACTTACACCCAGTTTTAAAACACAAAATTAGCACTTTATGAATTTAGTACGTTCAAATGCTTTTATGTACAAGAAAGCCTCTATCAGGTACAATAATCTCAAACATTTGTATGCTAAAAATGAAAAATATGCATTGATACTTATTATCTAAAAGGACCTAGTTAGCAGTTGATGTATTGAAATACTTTTCATAAATTGTGCATTACAAGTAATTTATTCAAACTTACTTGCATTTGTATGCATGATATAAATTATGTAGTTTATTTAGTTGCATGTAACCTTATTTCTTTGACGGAAGACTTCGTTAGTTCGTTGTATAAAAAAGGGAGGATTTGTTACCACAACAAATAGTTGGTTAATTGAAGATTGAAGGGTGCGACAATGTAAGATGCCATGTTTGCTAGTCAGCCATTCTAAGGATAAAAACCAATGTTACAAGTCATATATGCATTCCCTGTATAGATGATATATAATATAAAGGCAAAATACATTTTCACGTTTATTTCGTATCATTCAAATCCAGTAGACAAATTAACAAAAAAAAATTATTATGCTAGTTTCAAATTAATGACTAGTATTACTTCCAATGCTTGCTTCAGCCATTCAAACCTTAATTTTCATATCTTTTTAAGAAGAGTTACGTTTTTGTTCAACTTACTTGTCATCCAACTGTATTTCCCCATGTCAGTATGTTATTTCAATTCATAAAGCAACATTAGACTCACCCCACAAGCATTAGTCAAACATATAGACCGAAGTACATACCGTTATCATCAGCATTTGACTTCCACTGTTTGAATATACTAACAATAATCAGTTAAAGGGCAAACGTTATCACTTATATCACGAGATGTGTATACCAGTTATAGTTAAACTCAAAGTTCAAAACATTATCAGCTTGAACAAATTGAAAACTAAATATAAAGTAGCAGCTGTATAAAATGCTTACATGACTTAAACAACCAGTTATCGTTTAGAATAGTAATACAGTACAATTCATAAAATGTAAACTCTAGGCACAACTCACGAAGATTATTTGAGAAACACGCTTCGCATTTGATACACAATTTTTGTTAACTTTGATCATAAGTTTCTTATTGTAGCACGCATAACTACTACATTTCGTCTGTAAATTGATTTTTCTCAATCATTTTGTATTTTACTTGAATATGTTTATAACTTTCACAAGAAAACAAAAGTTTATTTTACATGACACTGGCTATGCTTTTCAGGTCCATTTAGTTTTATGCTTTTAAATGGTTTGTATATTTGCCTTCTCAAACCTCGGTCAATAATGAACAAGATTATTATTGTAATCCAGAAACAATGAGGTAATGTTTATGTAGAATATTTGTTTTTCCTGACAATAACCATGGCGTTGTCAGTTTATTTTAAATTTATGAATTTGACTGTCCCTTTGGTATCTTTCGTCCCTCTTTTATGTACAAAGTTTTTCAAAGCAGGAATAAAACCGTAATCCGTTTATTCCTACAAACAAAGTACAAAAGCTTTAGTAATAAGGTACTTTTTGTATCAATAACCTCATCAAATATACCAGGAATTCTATTGTGTACGTTCATCAAGAGAAAACTCATCAGTGACGCTAAAATTCGATTCAAAAACGACAAAATAAAGACACGATACGAAAAAATACAGCATTGAAAACCCTGAATCATAAAAGGTATTGCAAATTAAAGATAGTTGAAGATAATATATTACTGTGCTAGGAACTCCGTTGTATTGCAATTTGTTCAAAGTTAATTTAAAAGTTAATGTATAATATGATCAAATCAATGATTATCATTGTTAACACTGCAATTCTGACTATTGGGCTGGTGAAATAAACATTTGACCCGAGTTCTGTCTACAAAGAACTCATCAGTGACTCTCTAAATGTCAAATACAGTACGAGGTCGAAGAACATTCGGACCAAATTAAGATTTAACCGATTAATTGTTATATTTATATAAGCAAAGAGTTAAAGGTTGTTCAAACAATTGATGCCTAGTTAAAGTTTTCTGACTTTTCATCCACAATTAATTTAACCTGAGACAAATTTTATCTAGTGAGACGACATGATGTTTTAACTTCAAATTATAATATCTAAATGGAACTTATCCAGGAGAAAGTAATTTTTATAATGTTTAACATTTTCAATCGGAATGACATGTTTATCCCGCTTACGGCAAATATAATTAGGGAAATGTATAACTTTTGAAATACCCATACTAGTCTAGACTATCCCTCTGAATAAAGTTTATTACTGGGGAATAAATTATCTGGTTTTGATATCTTTAGTGCTTCTATTTTAATTTGAAGTATTTCATAATTGGTTCAAGTTCAACCATTTATTTTTTACCAAACTATAGTTGCATAAGAGGAATCATTCATTCATACATATCGATTCAAGATTTATAAACCGGCTTCTGGTCTTTTCATGAAACGCACGTTAACTGTATATTAACCTTAGTATTTGCTAGCTCTTA
The DNA here is from genome assembly GCF_963676685.1 of Mytilus edulis. Classification (NCBI taxonomy): domain Eukaryota; kingdom Metazoa; phylum Mollusca; class Bivalvia; order Mytilida; family Mytilidae; genus Mytilus; species Mytilus edulis. Next base: position 64,285,346 of record NC_092357.1, on the reverse strand, counting down.
ACCCATTTGAACACTAGTTATACAATCGCGTAAAAAATCAATGCAACAGGTTGTAAAATATTAAAAGAAATTAATGTTCAGTTAAAATTTTCGTGAAATCATCGCCAATACGCTTGATGATTTTCTATAAGGGCTTGTAAATCAAATACACATGCAGTATGAAAGAGTTATTCAAACTCCTGTTGATGTTTATACTTTTTCTCAAACCTCTTTCCCGCTTCTTAGGAATTGTGATAGAAATAAGACAATGATTGTATGGTAGTACTATATCTTTGAATTTTGTCATTAAGCCATAGTTTTCTTCTTAGCCTGTGTGAGAACCTTCTTCAGATTAAAGTTCATCTGCCATTTTCACCATTTGAACAATTCGAAGAAGATTAGAACTGAAACAAGTTAATAATTTAGCATTTTTACAATGGTCAATAATCAAGAAACAACGAGTTTGATTGGCTGGTCATAATTACCTACCTAGGAAACAGTTTAAAATCAGAAAGGCTATTTAGTTATGCGTACAAATTCACAAGATTGTGTGTGGCGTCTTACAAAGAGAACTGGGTGTCAGTCGCCAAATACGATTACATAACTTGTGTAGTGACTTTCATGTCAGATCCCTTGAATTTTACCTTATTTCATCGATCCGTAAACAAGGTTAATTTTTGTTATCAAGTCCATATCTCGGATACCATATATCTGTATGGGTGGATTGTAAAGTGTATATGTTAAGTTGGCTGTTGTTATCTGTAATTGACGTCATTTTCATGGTTCAGTGGTTAAAGTTATTTTTTGATCATTTTCTAGATACTGTATGCAATAGATCAGCTGTATGTTTGTTTATATATATGGAAATGCCAGTCTGGCAGGTTTTTATTTTACCTTGACCTAGTATATAATGTTCATTTCTCAATAAAAAAAAATCATAGTTTTGGTCTATTTTTTTCTGAAACTTGCCGCGATAGTACAATTATATTTGGTGTATTTTATGATTTTTATGATATATATATATATATATATATATATATATATGCATTGTATATTAAAAAAAATGAACAAATAGACAACGCTAAATTTTGCGGGGCGATAGACCATTTAATTATGATACAGTACACTACAAAATATCATTGATAACAAGTCTACAAGGGTACAACATCACCAAAAATAACAATAAAACGAACCATATGTTAAATATTTCGGATAACAGAGCCTTCATCAATATGATCACGATGCAAAAAGAATTATGTCAATCTATTCTGATTATACTATTACAATCTTGAAATTTATACAATAAAACAGTTAAATCGAACATCAGAGACTCTGGTACAATTTTAAAATTTCCAAACAGGACACAAAGACCGCAAAGTAATGCTTAAATAAAAAAATGTTGTTTGCGATATGAACTGGCACAACTCTTAAATCTCAAAGGTGATGACAGTTAAGATGTTACAACAACTGCGTGGAAATACAAAATATAGTTCCAATAAACAGCCCTGACCGATCTTAGCTGCTATAATGTTTAAAATATGACAACAATAGAGCAATTGCAACAGATACTTCGTATTCAAACAAATATATAGTAATTTGATGATAAGAATAATGAGTTATATTTTTTTTACAAATGTTTAATAATTGAACGTGGCTGCGTACTTATACATTCCTGCCAATTCTGTAAGTAAAACTAGTATAATTAAAAAAATCCTGAAATGTGTCCAGTACGGAAGCTGGAGTTGCTGAACACAAGTGATGGCAGGGGAAATGAGTGACCCTTCTATGATGTTTTAATACTGCCCTCTGGGGAAACTGTCCTGAGCTTTCTTATCCGAACACTTTCCCCAGCAAGTCTGTTGGCCTTTGACCAATCCTCGATGTGATCTATGATCGTGATGGTTAGTTTTTTTAGATCAGCTTTGACGTGCATTTTACACATAGATATATTGTATATATCTGTGTGTAAAATAGTTGCCTTATGTCAAAATATCAACTTTTTTATCGAGGCTTAGAAAATAACAACGGATGAGGTTTACATACCTTATATCGTGTTAGTAATGATGAATTACATTTTACTTTCTTTAATATTTGGTAGAATAATCAAACATAAAAAAGTTATTTTCCATCCCTGAACGAACCCTAGAATTCAGCGAAACAATTATTTGTCATTCAATTGAGAACTGCATGAAATATTCGTTTGTTCCTACGTTTGGTACTTTAAGACAACTAATAGTTATCAAAGGTACCAGGACTATAATTTAATACGCCAGATGCGCGTTTCGGCTACACAAGACTCATCAGTGAAGCTCAGATAAAGGTGAATAAGATGCAGTAAACAGCAAAATTGCATTTGCCATTCACAAGCATGGCCCCATGAATGTGCAGAGGAACCATGATGTTCAAAGACGGTATAAAGAAATAGATAAAAAAAATAAAAAAAATCAGAAGACTAAAGCTTAATTACCCAAAATTATTAACACATGTAAACGATCTTTACGGTGTTGTCTTTTATTGTTTTCTTATGTTTAATAACTCTGACGATTTTAGATTAAATTGTTATTTATCAATTGTTGTCTAGAAGAAATTTGACAACTGAATGTAAAACTGATCTACATGTGGTTATTATTCATGCACTACATATAACCAAATAATTCGGTAAGGACAATTTATTTTTATGTATTTATAATCTGACAACAAAATCCAATTATCATGATTCAATTCAAATGTTTTATTAAACTTCTTCAAAACAAAGACTTTTTTCATATTTACATTTTGATTTTATTCAGAAAGATACCCCAGTTTATTTCCAAAAATAGCACCATAGAATGGAACACCTAGTATTTTCCATCTTTTTAGAAGTTGTACAGACAGACTGAGTATGATTTAAATACAAATCGTTTGTTTCTGTATCCTCATTTGCTTAAGAATACGAGCCGCGAAGTTAAGATAGATATGAAAGTTCATGTAGTAATGTTATCTATAGGAAGAAAGGAAATGGGATAGAGATAAAAAAAAAACAAAAAAAAAAAAACGGGACAGCAGCATAGTTAAAAAGTATATAGGTAAAGTCATGCTTCTTTAAAAAAAAACAATTGTATCTGATCTGTCATTCCTTACAGTCACTTAGGTTCGCGATTGCATTTATTTTTTAAAGAAAGCAACTTGTCCTTACCTGGAACATAATATATTGACCCATTTGTGACATATAAGTATATAAGTATACCAGTCCGAGTCTACGTCCTAGAATTAATTATATACTTTTATTTGTTCACGATATCGGTTGGAAAATGAAAATGTTGAAATGTAATTAAAGAAAAAGATTCTAAATTATCGTACTTCAAATTCAGGCATGTAATTGTTGTAGTTAACGTCCGTACTATAGGAAGTAGTCAATAAAAAAGCTATATATAAATATCGATTTTCTACTTAATTACTGCACCAATATCAATTATACTTTGTGAATTTACATTTTATGTAATACTGAAATGTTCAGGAGTAGAAAAAAACTTACGACTAAGATTGAACATAGGTATACTTATTTGTTCATGGCCAATCTTCGCCGTCACTTTTTTAACAGTCATAAATCGCGAATTTTACCTATTTCACTAGCAAATAAATGAACAAATAGAATATCTCAAAGAGATTTTTTTTAAAACACAAGTATGTCCAATTTAGGTCGTATTCTCCAGATATAAAACCTATATCACTAAAACGTCATAGCATTCAAATATCAAATGTATAATAGCATAATTAAAATCAGACATCTGCAATTAAAGAAACATATTGAAATAAACAGTATAGAAACGATAGGAACAAAAGGTAGAGAAAATAACTTGCATGTGGGTTTGTTGGTAAGGATCATTAAACATTCCAAATATGACCACACCAAAGGAAAAAAAACGAAAAAGACTTTAACACATAGCAAACCACTGGGGTGGTCTCAGGTGTGGTTAAATATCCGGCGTCATCTTTGAACCAGATATTCTATAACGGTCAACCATCTCGTTTTAAATGCTTTTGAGTAACAATCAGATATTAAGAAAATCACTGTCCCAGGATAAAGGGGGATTTGGGCGTTCGCTTACATCTTCTTGCGGATATTTGTCTAAAATCAAAATATGGCATTTTGATAATTATCCTTTTGATAATTGCGTTTTGTTCTAAATTAGCAGATTTTACATGTTTTATAAACTCTGTTTTGAGGAACGTTACTTCCCAGATTGGACAAAAATCGGAAATGCAATGCATAGCATTACTTCGAACAGCAATCTGGTTTTAATTTTTCAAAAAGGTGTTTTTTCCACTCTTACATTCTACCTATAGATACACAAACGTGCAGAATTTTGACATACTTGCGTTTGTGTGTTATCATCAGGCTTTTAAAACGTGGGTATATAATAATCTGTTTGAGATTAGCTACAACATCTTCAGTATTTATAAGAACACCTATACAGAACTCTGATAATGTGAATTTTAGTTAACGTTTTTTTTTCTACTTTCCGCTATCGTGTATTGATTTAATTTTGAATGTAAGACGTCATCTGATTGCCTTAAAGTGCTTTGTCATGTGACCGTGACGCGATTACCCAGTGTGCTACCCATTTTTTATGTTATTTCTTCATAAACATAAAAAAAATATTACAGTCATTACTTTGATTTTCAATAAGAATAGGAATCTGAAGACAGTCTGAGAGAAACAGTCGGTTTGACATTTGCCTTGTATTTTTCTCTTTCAATTGTCCTATTCGATGAAAGCCATCTATGCCAACAAAAATGACTAAATTGGTAATCTGTTCAACAAATTAAAACAACACCTCATAAATTTCATGCATCTGAAACGCTTTTTTTATTTACTTTCATCAATAAATACTTATATAACAAATAAATATGTATTGTTCTAAAATTTATTAAAATATTTGATGTTGTATGTAAGAAAACAACTGAAAGTCAGTTCTAGCATTTTCATACAGATTTTATTATCAAAAATTTTTATATCTCTGTTTAATCTTTGCTAGCATACATCAGTAACTTGTTATCATTTATTTAGAATTTTGGTAACTGGTATCTTGTAATAAACTATAATTCTGTCTTTGTTTTCAGTCATTTTGTGCCACAACTGTTTCAATAACTTTCTCTCACAATTAGCATTGCCACCGAATTTCCAATATATTAGTGCATTATACAGGACAGTGGTGTTACAGTACAACATAAGAACAAATTATGAAAATCAGTTGAAAAGATTTTAACTCATCAGACTGATACAAATCAGAAAAACATAAAAAAAAAACGCTGAAAGAACGTGGAAAGGTATTTATTCATGCCTAAAACAACATAACATGGATATAGTGTAGAGACGTCATTAACAGTTGAAGAAAAACATGAACGTGTGCAATGCCTGATTTGCTGAACATGTATTTTTTACTAGCTCATAGACACAATGTTGTCATATGACCGTGACGAGAATATTCCCTCACAATAAGCATTGCCACCAAATGATGTTATATTAGTACATTATAAACAAAATAATTCAGTTCTGGAAGAAGAAGTATATAAAAACGGCTCTCAAAATAACTAATGCGAACTATTGAAATCTGATTTAAGTTTTTTTTTTACAAAACAGGAACATTTTTTTTTAGTTAGTACAAGGCTCAAACGGGTAACAACTTTTCATTAATTAAATTATTTTGTCAGTTTTCCTTTTTCCCATTTGTTTAATTTTGATGAGGTAAATCCAAACTTCAACTAGAAAAACAAATCCTTTGAAATATGCACAGTGACAATAACAAAACAGAAAAAGCTTATTTAAACTTAGTACTAAACACATTTTGTTCATGTACACTGGTAGGGAAATGAATTACCTCTTAACATATTTAAAAAAAAAAGATTTATCATTCTGACATTCTCCAACCTCTTCATTGGAAAGTTATGTAACACATGTGTGTTAGATTTTCAAATTAAAATGCCGTTATAGAATTATAAACCATCATGCATGATAATATCGACTTTTGCTAAATATTTTATAAATCTTGTTGATATTTATATCAGTAAAGAAAAAAACTTCTTTCATAATTCTACAACAATTTGACTTAAGTAGAAGCATTCGTAACAACTCGACAGCTTCCATACAATCACCCGAGCATAGCCGATTTTGAATAGAAGATGGCTTCTGGTCAAAGATTGTTCCTGTTAACTATTGTTGCCCTGAAGACTTTAGGTAAGACTTATATAATTTCATTTATTGTATTGCATGAAGAATAAATGTTACATATAAATATAAGAAGCTGTAGTATGAGTGCTTTTGATATTCTGATCTAATATGATAAGTTTAATTTATTCATTGTTTTTTGGGCCAGTACCTGCATTTACAAATCCACACTCTTCAGTTGTTTCTGTTATATGATGGCAAAATGTAGAGTAGGTAATTTTATTCGAACTAAAAATTATTCTTCACAAATTCTTTACTTTAAAGCTATCGTTTTGTTAATTTTTTATTATTATTTTCTAGCCAAATTGATTTTAATTCAGATGTTTGGTACCGTAAAAAATTTGCAATATGTGTTTATTAATGAAATACACCAAACACAAAGTGAAAACAAATTGCATTTTTATCTTATTGGTTGTAAGCCGCTTATTAAGTTTTGTCTTCGTATGATATTAACGTGTTAGAAGACGTTTAGTATTAAGTGAACATGTTCGTCCGTTTGTTTGTTTGTCATGTTATTGCATGTTTTTCTTCGACTTAATAATATTATAAATAATAGAAGGGGAGGATTTCCAAATGTAACGCAGCGTTGATGATTCCAAACAAAACTCGAAACGGTGATATTTTTATAATCAATTCCGTAATTTGCTTAATTAACTATAGCCTTTTTTAACCTGAATTGCATAGCAAATTGATTTAGTAATTAAATTGAATAGAGAGGTCCCTTGGCCATATCTGTATGGTTTGAGTAGACTTGTGACCTATAATTGTTAATATCTGTGTCATTTTGGTCTCTTGTGGAGAGTTGTCTCATTGGCAACCATACCACATCTTCTTTTTTAAATTACCTTAAAGCTATAATTTTGCTTATGCACTTGTTCCTTCCAAAGTACGATTTAATGTTTTGTGTCCTGTTTGTTTATTTTCTTTATTATTCTTGTCACTGATCTGTCTGTTTTCTTTGGTTTTTAAATGCCCCGTTTGTACATTTGTCTTCTCCCCCTTTTTATCATATATTTGTCTGTCTTAATTGAAAAGAACTGGATTGGTTAATATATATATTTTACAGGACTGGTAATTGAAAATACATTTACAACACCAAATAATGGGAAATTGAATTTATTTCAAGTCGCTGATTTTTTGCAGTATGTTGTTGATATCAACCAATACGGTCTTGATTTAAGTGGAATAACGACACTAACATTCGAGGCAAAAGCATGTAGAGATGCTAATACCATTATGTCCAATTCAGACAATGGAAACTCCTCGAAGCCCATTTATGAATTTATAATTGGTGGCTGGGAAAATCAAAAATCAGCTATTCTAAGACGGAATGATGATTCATTAACCCAAAGTAGCCAACAAGTCGTCATATTCAACACTCCAGACATATGTAAATGTGATGAATACCGACAATTCTGGATCAGTGCCAACAACGGTGTTCTAATGATGGGAAAGGGACTTATCGTTGGTATAAACGTTATAGCTGAGTGGACTGATCCAGATCCTTTTACAGTAAAAAGCATAGGAATAATCACATGGGGAGGAATAGGAGAATGGAAGGTTCAACTAGAAGGTAATATTGTTTCCTTTTCGTGAGAGATCGCTTCAATGCAAGCGGTATTGTTTATAAGATACATACACATAATCCAAATTAACTTCAGAAAATAATTGTAAATTGTGTTTTTTTTTTAATTCAATTGATGGTTTTCATTGAACAACAGGGACAATTTATGTTAAATTCGACTTACAAAATATTAGATAATTAAAAACAGTAAACACAGATAACAACAGTGTGTCTATAATTTGTTATAAATGTTTTACTCCTTTTTGACATTTCATCCTCTAAATATGTGTGTTCGTTTGTTTTACACATCGTTGTTAATATAATGGAAAGTTATGCGACTGTCATCCACGAGAGAGGTTTAGCTAGCTATGAATTCTGGTTTTATCTGCAATTTTCTACGTGAGAACATGCCTGTACAAATAGTTATCAAAGGTACCAGGATTATACTTGTTTACGCCAGAGTCTTGCTACATAAGACTCTGACATCAGTGACACTCAGATCAAAATAGTTATAAAGTCAAACCAGTTCAAAGTTGAAGAGCATTGAGAACCCTAAATTCCAAAATTCTAAACGCTATGTACTAAGTCAGGAATATGACTGTTGTTAATCCTTCTTTGGTGTGTTTGGATTTTTATCTTGCTATTTGCTATTTGCTTAGAGACATCGGAGTTCGATATTTTTGTGATTTAATTTTTTACGATAAAACAAGTGCTGTAGTAAAATCCATATTAATATTATAATTATCATTGTCGCTATTTTTTGCATTTGTCTTTTGATCTTGTTTTGTGATAATTTTTCATATCATGCTTCTCGCTTAGGATGGAAAATTATCACAAGAAACTAAGGAGGCACGTGGCGTTGCTAATAAAATTGACATGAAATTGACACGTCGTCGTAGGTAAAATATTGTTAAACAGAGTATCATGGGTCATCTCAACTCGATTACCTTGCTCGCTCTCGCCCTGTCAGCTCAAACGAGAAAATCAATTTCGTTGAGATGATCAACAATAATATATAATTATTGTTCTTGCTAACTTATATATGCTTGTAATAACTATATAGAGAATTCCGTTTACGTACCGATAAATAGTAAATAAAGTATTGGAATTCGTAATCGAGATACTCTAATGTTCGCGATCTCCGGTAACATTTTCATTATATTTTATGTATCAAACATGTCATTTGTAGATTAAACGCATTAAACATGCTATTTGTAGATTTTCATACTTAATTGAGCTGTATTTTTAAAGGCGTGGTCATATATAAAAAAAAAATATGTTTTGCAGTTGTGAATAACCTTTACGATGGTCGTTTCTTTCGATGTACAACAAACCATAAAGCAGTCCTGAACATTTTGATATCAAAGAAAAACACGTCATTGTTGGAATGTGCTGTCCTGTGTGATACGCTACTCACATGTATTGGCCTCAACTATCATAATCAAAGGTAGGTTATGTTCTTGTGTGATACACTACTCTCATGTATTGGCATCAACTATCATAATCAAAGGTTGGTTTTGTTCTTGTGTGATACGCCACCCTTATGTATTGGACTCAACTATCATAATCAAAGGTAGGTTATGTTCTTGTGTGATACGCTACTCTCATGTATTGGCATCAACTATCATAATCAAAGGTTTGTTTTGTTTTTGTGTGATACGCCACCCTCATGTATTGGACTCAACTATCATAATCAAAGGTAGGTTTTGTATTTCTTCATCTATATCACGTGCAATACCAAAATATTAAACAGTAGTAACATACAACACATTTTTTTTATATTGAAGAGAGTTTAGAATATGACCCGAAATAAAAAGGTTCCCTAATAATATTGTGAATATGAAGAAGTATACAGGTGACAATTGTCTCTTCTGATGACACTTGTATACTTTTACTATGTATAATGTGTGGATTCTTATAAATTCTATATAACTTTTGGACTTTCTTAAATTGGTCTATTTCTGAAATAAATCCTTACATACTTTTTAACCCATAATGCTAACATTGCCTATTTGAAATTTTCAAATTGTTTGTTTATACATTAAACGACAAAACGATGTGACGGATACAATTTTCTGACGTCAGACACGCGAATCAATGAATGTGTTTGTAGACAGATGTTGTTTTGTGTTCCGTTAAATTGTTCTATTTAAAATTGTTAAACGATGATGACGGCTGTACCCATATTTTGACTAACTTATGTGTTATGTCTGTTTAGTTCACGCATTATTATATATATAACGGAATTTGATGAGACTGTCATCAAAGTGAGAGGGTTGGCGCTATAAAACCAGGTTTAATCCACCATTTTCTGCATTTGAAAATGCCTGTACCAAGTCAGGAAAATGACAGTTCTTGTCCATTCGTTTTTGATGTGTTCTGTTATTTGATTTTGCCATGTGATTATAAATTTTCCGATTAGATTTTCCTCTAAGTTCAGTATTTTTTGTGATTTTACTTTTTGATACATTTGCTTAGATCAGCTATTTGTGGGGCATTTATCAAATCTGAGGTACATTGTGTTTAATGGAAATAGCTGATTGATTATTTTGAATTATACAGCAACATACGCATATGCGAACTCAAATTTTTGGTGACTTTTTGATACCAATTAATGATTGGTCCCATGAATTACTACTTTAATAGTACCTTTATTCGTGGGGTATCAAGTTTTTGTGGTTTTTGTGGATAGCTCTATTCACGAATGTAAGTGTCCATTGAAATATTACAACTGTTGTCTAAATCAAGACAAATATGGAAAGATCTCATCGATTTGACCACATCGATACGGGCGTTGTTCAATTTAATCTAGAAAATACATCGAACACAAGCAAACACACTATATGACCTTTATATAAAACTTTCGAGCAGATTTAACCGATCTAATGCTTAAAGCAACATGAATTGTCCGACTTTGTACAATTAAGTTCTGACCGAAATTATAGTTGTGACCAATGAGAGTCGGATATCCGGTGTTGATATGCCGGATAATAATAAAATCAAAACTTTCACTGGAAAAAAAATCATGTTGGGTTTGCTTTTTCAACTTCAAATTCAAAGCTTTAAATTTTACAATTCAAAGTATATTTGTAGGACTTTTTAATACAACCGTTTTCTTTCAGTGATATGTGTTTGGCCCAATCAAAACCTCTGTTGATCTCATGTATATTAGTGTTATCACCTCTGGTTTCACGTATACATCATGTTAATGTTTAACGACAATGTGTAGGCAAAGCTGATATCCGAAAGCAATTATTTTATGAAAATTTAATGAATGTTGTCATTCATGAAGGAATATTTCTTTAAGTGACATGTTTATGGTATAATAAACAACTTTGATAATCGTTGATCTGTTTATCCAAATGTAAATAGTGTCATCACTTCTGATTTCACGTATGCATTATTTAAAGTGTTTAGTTTGCAATATCCGTCAACTGAGACAATTGTTTAGTATAGCCTATATCCGAAAGCAATTATTTTATTAAATATTTAAAGAAATTTCGTCATTTATAATTTTTATTGCAAATTTAATGAAAGACAAAATAAGTAAAACTAAACACCTCAGTTTGCAATGTCACATAGATCAATATAAAAACAATAGTAATTTATTTTTTAAGAACATCATTTCTGATGGCTTCAAATTCTTTGCCTGATTTTTTTTTCTTTAGATAAATAAATTCAACGAATTTAGGAACCCACGAAAATACTCTTATTACTCAAACAATGAAAAGTGGTACCCACGAATAAAAGTCTTGAAATCCATAAATGATTTTTGAAAGCTTTTGGTTTTTCTCAATCCATATCCTTACTTAAATCAGTGAAGAAATGTTGTATTTCCGTAATGCCGAGACCGAGTAATGAAAATATAAATCAGGCAATAAGAATATTACAGATAAATGTAGCAACAGTAACCGACCAAGGAGGATGGCTGTTCCTGGTGCTAGAACATCCCATTTGTTTTTTACGATCAATGCTTTTGAATGAAGACAATTGGTTGGAACTTCTCCTGTATCCTGGGTTGGAACCCCTTTAAAAATGACTGGATCCGGCCCTGGTGAACGTGCTTTTTTTTGTATGGTTTTTAATTTTAGTTCATTTATTTGATTTTGAGTTTAGTGTAACGCCCATTTTCCCTGAGCTAGTGCACAATTATGTTTTGGGGCCAACAGAGAACCACCTTCGGTGCGGGATTTATCGCTGCGTTCAAGACCCATTTTGGACTTCATTTATTGTCGGCTCTTTTCCTGGATTGTTATATCGTTGAAATATTCCCCATTTACACTTTCAATTGTATTTCTAGACAACTTCACGAGATAACAAATACCAACCATACATATTCACATTACCAACGAATTTCTTGCGAAAAAAATATATAGGAATATTTTAAGCTTCTCAACATAAAGATTTGTTTGTTAAACTGCTATATATCCAATGAAATACTTATTATCAAGTGTGTGGCTTAATTTTTTTGACATTTTGATATTGGTTTTAAAACGTCAAAGCAAATAAACTCATCATACATGTAGAAACAAAAATTGACATTTTGCATAAGCACCAGACACGCGTTTGTCAACAAATGCTCGTCAGTGACGCGCCAAACTAAGTCAAGATAAAAAGGCCAAATAATATAGTTAAAGAGAATTGAGGACCACAAATTCCTAAACTTTTTGCCAAATACAGCTAAGGTAATCTACCCTTGAGGTAGACAGGCCTTAGGATATAAAAAAATCAAAGTTTTGTAAACAGTTAATTTGTAATCTTAACCATATAAATGATAATTTATGCCAAACATAGAAGTGTTAACTACTAGACTGGTGATACCCTGGGGGATAATGATTTATCAGAAGTTGATGAACATAAAACGAGCAAAATTTATTCTAGTCAAGGTGTTTGGTACCACTTTAAGCTCAATTCTGTAAAAGCAAATAGTACATCAAGATTATATTTAATTTATGATTTAATTTATTGGTTTCAGCTGTGAACTAGTAGCACTAAGCCCTGAAGTTGTAAAACATATCCCAAAGAAACAAGAAGACAATTGGGAATTTTATTCGAAATGTTACAGATACAATGGTGCATGTCTTTGGTGTTACTTCTGATGATGTTCGTCTCTATCTACGAGTTTGGTGATGAATGAATGTTACTTTATTAGAGTGCGACTGTTTGTTAGACGACATGGTTTTTCTTTTGGATGATTAATGTTACTTTATTCGAGTGCGATTGTTTGTCATTCGACATGGATTTTTTTCTTGATATTAAATGCTACTTTATTCGAGTTCTAAATCTGTTTGTCAGTGGATACGGATTTTTCTCCGGATGATAAATGTTACTTTATTTGAATGAGACTGTTTGTCAGTCGACATGGATTTTCTTCTGGAGGCTGAATGTTCCTTTATTCGAGTGCGATTGTTTATTAGTCGACATGGATTTTCTTCCGGATAAAAAATGTTACTTTATTCGAGTACAACTGTTTATCAGTCGACAAGGATTTTCTTTTGGATGAAAATGTTACTTTATTCGAATACGACTGTTTGTTTGTCGACATGGATTATATCATGGATGATGAATGGTACTTTATTCGAGTGCTTCTGTTTGTCACTCGACAAGAATTTTCTACCGGATGATAAATGTTACTTTATTCGAGTGAGACTGGTTGTCGGTCGACAAGGATTTTCTTCCGGTTGATGAATATTATTTTATTCGAGTGCGACTGTTTGTTTGTCGACATGGATTATATCATGGATGATTAATGGTACTTTATTCATGTTATTCGAGTGCTTCTGTTTGTCACTCGACAAGAATTTTCTACCGGATGATAAATGCTACTTTATTCGAGTGAGACTGGTTGTCAGTCGACATGGATTTTCTGTAGCGAAAATAAGCCGATAACAGTCCATTCTGTTCAATATTTTACAGAATGGACTGTTAAAGGCTTATATATTACTTATTTTTGTTCAATACGTCAAAAATGTGATAAAATACAAGCCAATAAAAAATTGTGTTAACATGTTTTTTAACAAGTGTGAAAATTGTTATGTGAATAATTTTTTTTCTTTACATAAAAAATTATCCTATATGGTAGTCCCTTTAAACATTAGCTCAACTTAAACAATAGACAAAAACAAGGACAGCTGAAGGTAAACATTGTCAACATGTTTTGTCACATGAAGATTAAGACACTGGGTATGCGTAACACGATTTGTGCGTGCGCAAGGACTACTCTAAATATTTTCAATGAATACTTTTCCATGCATTTCTTTATTCAAAATTGAAAAAGACGATAAAAGTATATTCTAAATGCAAAAAAAGGGAAGAAAGTCGTGTTGTTATTAGTGATTGTGATGTTTCAAATTTTAGTTAAAAATCCAATATGTATTCAGATATATTAAGTGTGCATTACAAAGATGACATAGATATAGATATATCACCTAGTTATGGCAAGTTTTATGTATCTTATATTTAAAAATGTAGTCCTGTCCAATAATTAATTGTATCTTGTTGGAATTCATTTCTTACTAGTTGAATGACAAAAAAAGAAAAAAATCATAGAAAGATATGGGGGATGGGGGTATTGATGTCCCTTGTGTTTTTTTTTTTAATATTACCGACACATAATTTTGTCTCACGATAACCTTTTCCAAAAGAGACTCTTTCTTATTTTTTTTTTTTTTTTTTAATTAAAACGTCGTTCACAAGCGAAGTGTTGCATTATATTCATAATAGTAGACTTAAAAAACAACAACTTGTAAAACAACGCCGAAACCCGAAAATCATCAAAAACGTTTGTTCATGAAATAAGTTCTAGATTTATACTTTCTACACAGGGTGAGGTTTAGGTCGTTTATGGCCCTTATGTCGCGGCTCGATCTATCAAACGTTAGAAGCATAACTTTATTCTATTCTTTTAAATTTCAATTGAAGATAAAAAATGATGCAAGGAAGAATCATAGCAACACCAGAGGTTAATTTTAACGGAAGATGATAAATCTTTTGGTGTTGTTAAAATCAATTGAAAAGTGATTTTTGCTCTCAATAAATTATTTTGATGAGTGACAAAATTAAGATATTGGAATATTGACTTTAATAAAATGATTTTTTGTAACTGTTATTTGTGTTTCGGTCGTTTTTGTCTTTACATTATGAAATTAATAGTCGAAATTGATATTATTTTCAGTGATGGACTATCACTTACCTTTAAGAATCAGTTATGCTACCTTCAGCTGTCCAATATTTTTAAGAAAGTAGAGGACTTTTCTTTAAAATATTGGACAGTTAAAGGTAGCAAAATTGTTTTTAACAGGTAAATGATAGTCCAATCATTGAAATAAAGAAAGGTTACACCAATAGAATGACGTCACAACAATCATGACAATGTTTTATTCTTGATGATAAATGTAGCTATATTCGAGTGAGACTGTTTGTCAGTCGATAAAATGTAAAATCACAAAAATACTGAACTTAGAGGAAAATCAATTTGGGAAGTCCATAATCACATGGCAATTTCAAATAACAAAACGCCTCAAAAACGAATAGACAAGAACTGTCATATTTCTGACTTGGTACAGGCATTTTCAAATGTAGAAAATGGTGGATCTAACCTGGGTTTTATTATCATTCTGTGTAATATAGTTATGTGACTCTTAGTTTGATGTATATTTCTATGTTGTACATACATATGTAATTCCTTTATACAAGCTGCCTTTTTTTACAATGAACAAGTTTTAAAATGAAACATCAATATCTTTTACATGTTTGTATATATATATATATATATATATTTATATTTATTGTATATGCTGCTAGACGCATCTTAATGTATCCAGTTCCCGTTGTGAAGAGGTAATTTCTAGATAAATAAAAGTATTTATGTCGAATATCACCGTTTCAAAATCAAAATTAAACCAATTTGTTGAACTAAACAGCTTGACCTGGAGTTAAACTTATAAAAACTCTTTATATCCCAATTCTTTTGTGTATGATTTTTGTTATATCAATTCCTTATAAATGATCAAATCTTTAAGAAAGAGATACCAGTCAGGAATCACCAACGACTGAAAAAAGTCTATTGATATTTTGAAAATCTTTATGACTTTGCTTTGTAAAACATTTACCATTAAATTTTATGAACACAAGAGCCTATAATTCATTTATATTGTCGTTTGTTTATATGTTACATATTTGTTGTTTTTTTTTTTTTTTTTTTTTTTTGTTCCTTTGTTTTTTCATAGATCGTTAGTTTCTCGTTTGAATAGTTTTACATTGTAATTTCTGGGTCTTTTATAGCTGACTATGCAGTATGGGCTTTGCTCATTGTTGAAGGCCGTACGGTGACCTATAGTTGTTAATTTATTTTTCATTAGGTCTCTTGTGGATAGTTTTATCATATGCAATCATACCACATCTTCTATTTTGTAGGTAAAATGTGGGCTTACATTATATCATTCACAATTGTTTTGCATTTATTTGTTATTCATTTATTCTGTTAATCATCAACATCAAACTAACTATGTTAAACTTTGTGAGTGTCGCACTCAATGATTGAATTGTGTTGTGACACCTAACATTCCAACATAAAAAGTAAAATCACAAAAATACTGAACTCAGAGGAAAATCAATTCGGAAAGTCTATAATCACATGGCAAAATCAAATAACAAAACGCATCAAAAACGAATGGAGAAGAACTGTCATATTCCTGACTTGGTACAGGCATTTTCAAATGTAGAAAATGGTGGATTGAACCTGGTTCTATAGCTAGCTAAACCTCTCACTCGTATGACAGTCGCATCAAGTTCCATTACATTGTCACCGATGCTTGGACAAAACAAACAGACACAATAGTTAAAAAGGTAAACATAAATGACCATGGTACTAGGAGTATATTCTTTGATGGTTTAGATGAAGAGATATTTGTGTATATTTTCTTTAATCATAAAACCCCTATGTAACAACGCATTTAATGTTGCCTCATAGGTCCCGACAGTATTTAAGTATTTGGACAGTTAAACGTGTAGAGTGTCCAGTTCGGCTGTTAAAGATTTCAATAGTCCTGTTAGATTAAGATGCATATATCATTGATGAAAATTATTTACATACTAGCTAATATAAAATTATATATTTTTAAATGATTCATCAAAAGATATAAAGACAGATCTGCCATAATCAAAGATTCGTTAACGAATGTCAGTTGTTTAATATGTTTTTTTACTTTGATCTAGTAAGTATGTCCCCTAGACTTGTTTGTTTGCTATACATAACTATTGGTTCAACATTAAACACTTGCCCACATTTTTTGTCAAACTGCAATCAATTCTTATATTTTATATACCTTATTTTACGTATATATGGATTATATATAGTCAATAAAAATAAAGAAACTCATCTGTAATACATGATTTACCTGTTTTGACCTTATTCAATCTACATGTAGTTCGAAATGAATCTCAGCATTCTCTCTTTTTCATGCTTAGTTGTTGTGTGAGAGATCGAACAAGATCCCATTAGAGTTCGAGTAGAACCTTTGTCTGACGTTGTGAGCATAACAGACGAGCACGTTCGGAGTTTGAATTCTAATAAGTTTGGACGTTATCATAACCCCATACAAAATTTGGTAGATTTGTAATTCTTTTATATTATGGTAATTTGATGTTTTGTATCTGCCGTATTGCTTCAGTTGCTACAAGTGGGAGGTTAAGCGCTATATAACCAGGTTCAATCCATTATTTGCTACATTCGAAAATGCCTGTACCAAGTCACGAATATGACAGTTATGTCCATTCGTTTGATGTGTTTTATCATTTGATTTTGCCATTTGATTAGGGATTTTCCGTTTTGAATTTTTCCTAGGAGTTCAGTATTTTTGTGAATTTTTCATGGTTCAGAATGCCATATGTTGTAAATATTTGAAAAAGAGAGACGAAAGATACCAGAGGGACAGTCAAACTCATAAATCGAAAATAATTGACATCGCCATGGCTAAAAATGAAAAACACAAACAATAGTACACATGACACAACATAGAAAACTAAAGAATAAGCATCACAAACCCCACCAAAAACTCGGGGTGATCTCAGGTGCTACGGAAGGATAAGCAGATCCTACTCCACATGTGGCAACCATCGTGTTGCTTATTAAATCACAAATCCGGTAAAAAGTACAATTCGGAAGGTCCCATTTATGAAAGGGGATTGAAGTTACGACGTAAAGAACATATCTGATATCATTTGTGAAACGGTTGGATAACTGTTAACCAACTCGTGAAAATGCCTTTCAGTTACAATAACGTCTGTATATTGTGAAAATGTTCATGGTGGATAATCAGTAATGGATTGAAAGTATTTGACAGAGGAAAACATTGTTTTATTTCATCTGATGTTTCATCATATATCAAAAATATATCGTCCCTGTATATGCAATGAAATTTCGTCTTTATGTTAAAATGCAGAAAATATTTGAATTATCACAGATTTTCGGTTGAAAGGAGCAGCCGCCCATAACCGTACCTATTTTTTCTTTTAATATTTTCTAATCAAATTCAAACACATTAATTCATGTTAATTGTTATCTGTAATAGTTTTTAGTCAAAAGATGAATTAATACGTTGACCGAAGAAGCACTGACTTTGATTGTGATTTTGGATTTCTCACTATATTACACTTTTATAAATAACTGTCATTCAAGTTTGAGGTTTAGCTAACTATAAAACCAGTGATAACCCGTTGTTTACTTAGGAAAATGATTGAACCAAGTTAAGAAAATGACAGTTGTTTATCACTCGTTCCGTTTATTGATATGGTATTAATTTCTCACTGATATTAATGAGAGATGGAAGTATCTGGTATATTGGTAGACTGAGCTTTACGATGCCTCGTTAGGGATCTATGCATACACAAAATATATTGCGTGCGACAATATACTAATGCATGGGATAAATATTTTTTTTTTGCTCAATATGACGTATAGCGCGCACACGTTAATGTTTTGTGTGCGTGATATGAAAATATTCTGGGCTTGAATTAATATTTTGATGCTAAATATAAACATAGTGAAAACAAAAATTCTGTTAAATCTTAAGGGGCAGTGCTGTCAAATGTCTCTAGTGCAAAGAGATGCATCAGTCATAATAGATTATATACTTGTTTGGATTTGCAACGTTTTGATATGTGCGTCACTGATGAGTCTTGTGTAGACGAAAAATCTGGCGTATTAAATTATAATCCTGGTACCTTTGATAACTATATAAGGTTTTATTTTGACACGAGGTTAGATTACAGTAAATTTATCTCACTTTTCGCAAATTATCATCAATAATGTAAAGTTTTTTAACTGACATCTGAAATGATATCCCGGAAGCTCCATTGAAGATTTCGTTGCATTATTTAACAAAGAAACAGTTAGATCCCAAGTGTAATAACAAATGTCCGTCTTCGCCTTATGGAAAAATACATTATAGCTATTTTGTGCATTTGTCCTTTGATCTTTTTTGTGATGGTTTTTTATATCATGCTACTCGCTTGAGATGGTAAAGTATCGCTAGAAACTAAGGAGGCACGTAGTGTTGCTAATGAAATTGGAATCATAAAAGTTACAGATCAAGTTTGAGTTTCTTCTGGACGAAAGATTTTTGCCGATGTTTTGTCTCATTTTTTATGATTTCTGAATCAATTGATCCGGTCTTATAAAATTGATATCAAGTCTAGATGTCGTAACAGTAAACAGCTTTTAACTTAAAACCAATGACTCAAGGAGTTGCTCGGCCAGTAGTTGTTATCAATAACCTCACCGTTAAAAAATATGCCGGCCCTAAAAATGATAAGATAAAAATTCCCGTCTACATTATCACCACAGGTAGCTAGGATGGTGTCAGACTGGGTCAGTCATTTTTTTTCACGCCTACCTATGCGCAATTAAGAAAAGATTGAATAGTTGACAAATTATGTGAAAATCCGAGAGACAAAAAGGAGTTATTAAATGTCAGAAGTCTGTTCGCGACAAATATATTGATGTTTCAATCTCCCAAAAAATATGAGGACTTACCTTTATTGTATTGGTAATCTAAGCATTATTTAGCTCTGGACCAACAACGGTATATACCGGCATTTTACGTTTCCGCATTTTGGCACTACGTTTCCGCATTAAAATTACTACGTTTTTAGCAATTTTATAGTTAACTTTTTGCATTTATTTTACATTGATTTTGTTAAAGGTTATTTAAGTGTCCGCATTTTAATTTCTAATGTATGCCTCTTTCATTTGTCAGGTAAACGGCAACAACCTGGCCCTGGGCACCAATGGTATTTTGCAATCTGTAAGTGTAACAATCATAAATGATACATTTTATCATAGACATATGATACAATAAAATGAAGACAAGCAGACAACAGCATGGCAAAAACACGAAAAAGAAAAACAAATACAAATAGAAAATTATGATAGGGGCTAGTATTCCCTACTACATTATATGGTCTCCTGAAGTTTAAGCCCACCAACCAAGCAAAGGGCAGAGAACATATGGCAGGTTTTTAATTATTATTTATTTTTTAACATATCTTTCGGAATCCCCACTAAATAGATTATTACCATATTTCCCACGATTTCAAAATTGAGTATATATTTTACCGGTATTTATTGTTTTGAAAATATTATGGACTGCTTAATTTTCATTCGATAGCTAACAATGATTTATAAGGTACAATCTTATATATCGTAATCTTTGTCGTAATCAATGTTTCTTACTGCAACCAGACGAGTATTTACATTTTGACATGTGTCATTTGCCTGACATGGGCATAAATATATATACAGGATAGATTTTGTTTAGAGCAAATGGCACCCTTTGAAACACAGATTTTCCTTTTAAGTACAAACTAAATCTTGCAGAAATTCGGATGACATATGACCTTCGAGATAGATAGGAACAAGTAATTCATCTTTTCCCATTCGAACTAAAGATGACAATGTTAGGGTAGTATTGCTATATGGAAAGACATCAAGTTTATGCCTTGAGTGAAGCTCTTATTACACATTGTTTAAAAGTAGATTGACAAGAAAGAAATTTTAATTGTAGCTAATTCTACGCTCAATTTGTTTAAGTCACGGTGATTTATTTCTAGTTTTGACTTGAGATCATTCAACCTGACAACAAGATCTCGAGCATCATCTATAGATTCATCGATGTCACAATTAGATAGGTTTGACAAATCGGTGAACTCAACTGGGTTGTCCTTCAAGACTAAAAAGCAGTGCGCTTACTGATCCTAAACAGGGCCGATTACGTTGTATCATGTTACAGCATGTGCGGCTGGTAGAACGTTACAGATGGCAAACTGAGACTTTTACATATTTAAAGGACAGGTATATAGCGGCGCAAATCTTGTATACAAGTTACAGTGCCTGTTTGAAACCATAGCTCATGTGTATGCTGCATGGAGTGGATGTAGGGCACGCATAATATTAGAACATTTGTATCTTGTGACTTTGTTATTATCCTACCCTTGACTCCTTTCACACCGAACTGGACAGCATGTGAAATCATGCGAGTATCTACTTCATCGGGCGTACAAAATAATTCTTAAAACCTCATTTAGGGTCCTTGGAAGTGCTAGCTAGACTATGAATTCCTCATGTATCATAGTAACTGTTGATCTACCATGATGCTGAATAATCGATTCGCCAAGAAATCTGATTAAGGGCTGCTGAATCTCACTGACGACTTCTATATATGACCTGAAAAACTTTAACAGACGAACAAGAACTTGATTCAGCTTTTAAATAACTGCAGTTGTGTCTGCTTGTGTACGATTTATTGCAAGAATGGTGTCGGGTACAACATTTTGAAATCATCAGTACGAAGATGGTCTAGGTCTGACGCATCATGAATGCAATAAACTAAACTCTTTTCGTGCTCTCATAGCCTCGATAAAGCTTTTGTTTGTCCTTATTCCTTGCATATTAATAAGCAATTCAGTAGAATAACCCTGATATAAAACATACTTATGCCATCGTCTTCTATTCCTACTTCGTGTCGGGCTTGATGGGCATAGTTTGACCTGACTGTGAATGTGTGCCATATTTCGGGTCTGAAACGTGACCGAAGGATTTGATTTGTATACTACAATTATAACAAAACTATCAATTCAAAAAATCAATTAAATTTATAAAAAAAAATATTTCCAATTGCAAAACAACGATCTTCAGACTAACCGGACTATTCCAAATATACAAATCGACCACACAACAAGCCTAAAAGAGAAATGAAGTCAGTGACAATTGTCCTAGTTAATGACCTGATAGTGTAAGCTACATAACGATTAACGGCACGAGAAAAGGCGTGTTTGAATCAAGGCAGAATTTTCACTAGATTTGTGTTTTAAATTGCTGTTTCATTCTCGGCGATTAACATTGCACGAAATATATTTGGCACACATATGAACCATGTCTTATTTGTGTAATCAGAGTAAAAATCCCGTGAAAGTAACACGAAATAAATTTTCTTTCGTTCAAAATGTGATAAATTTCAGCTAAAAAAAAAATAGTCTTACTAAAATCATGAAATACTTAAACTTAAATTATATAAATCTTTTCAGCTTTTGTTATATGACAAAATTAATATTTAAGCTAAATGATATGCATCATTTGAACAAATAACACAGAAAGCAATAATTTTGTTTTTCGTGTTGAAGTTGGTATGTATGATCATGTATCTGTGGATACCCTAAGAAACCACAAAATTTTTAAAAACGTGACCACGGGAGCATACGACGATATTTATGATTGGAAAATATAATGATTTTCCAATAGTTTGCATATAGATATAGCCGTGTGTTATCCGTTAACTTAAACTCGTTAACTAGACGTCTTTTTCGATACTGGGCACCCTACTATTAAATCTGTATGTAATCTAACTGTTGTCGGAATTATATTATCATAATAAAATACAAATTAGAACAAACAATACTTTAATAAAATAAAGTCTTATATAGCATAATAACCATTTTTTTTACAGGTGAAATACAGGTAGTATCTAATTATTTCGGAAAAGTAATGCACAAAAATGCGGAAACGAGAATCTGGATTTATGCTAAAAATGCGGAAACGTAATACGCCCGTATATACAGTGTAGCAGGCTAATCTGCGTGTTCTAAAATGACATTGTCCATTACATTAAACAAAGTGTTGTCCGCAGTAAGAAATGGATTACAGAAATACTGGGACACAATTTCAGTATTTCGACTGTTAAAGGTGGGGATTTTCCTGTTCGGCAGTTAAAGTTTTAAATAGTCATAGTAAAATGTTAGAATAAGATGCATTTGTTTGATATAACCAACTATGAAAATTATTCACATACTAGCTAATTTCAAATTAAAAATTATTTTAAAATGATTAATCAATAGATTTAATGAGAGATCATAATAGATGCAAGTTATACAAGTGATAATAATCTATATGTTATCCAATGGGAATTGTTAATTCTTCTCATCTATGTTATGATGGTATGATACTAAACCCCTAACGGGAAGGATTGTGCCTGATGTTCATATGATGAAATCATAATCTTTCAGTCAGTTTAATTGAAGTCTGGAGCTGGGATGTCAGTTAACTGCTAGTAGTCTGTTGTTATTTATGTATTATTGTCATTTTGTTTATTTTCTTTGGTTACATCTTCTGACATCAGACTCGGACTTCTCTTAGACTGAATTTTCATGTGCGTATTGTTATGAGTTTACTTTTCTACATTGGCTAGAGTTATAGGGGGAGGGTTGAGATCTCACAAACATGTTTAACCCCGCCGCATTTTTGCGCCTGTCCCAAGCCAGGAGCCTCTGGCCTTTGTTAGTCTTGTATTATTTTAATTTTAGTTTCTTGTGTACAATTTGGAAATTAGTATGGCGTTCATTATCACTGCACTAGTATATATTTGTTTAGGGGCCAGCTGAAGGACGCCTCCGGGTGCGGGAATTTCTCGCTACATTGAAGACCTGTTGGTGACCTTCTGCTGTTGTTTTTTTTTTCTATGGTTGGGTTGTTGTCTCTTTGGCACATTCCCCATTTCCATTCTCAATTTTATAAACAATACACTTTTTATTACTTATGATAATTGACAATCAAAACGGTAGGCTGCTTAATAGCTTAACAAATTTCATAATGTCATAATAAAACTATATGCACCAAAGCCCCAATAAATTAAGGTTCAATTAAACATCAATTCATGTTGTAGTTTTACTGGAAATGACGTTGGTGTGCATATACACTCACCATAGATACTAGCCTTCAAATTGTGTATTTATTCAAATACCGTTAATAGAAGAAATCAGCCAAACAATGAGATAAGCCTCCATCGTATAGTCAACAAATTCATTGTAGACTTTATTTATTTATAATCAAACGTAATAGCATCTTCCGCTACTTATACAATATCATATGATATGTTAACGGGCAAGGTAAGCAGATAACGTTCAACTAGAGTCACACAAAAAACATGGTCTCTTTCCATGTGACGTCATCATGCATGGTCGTTTTCTTTTCCAGCACATCACATGAGGAAATTCAGTGGAAAGAAATAAAATTAGACGTCATAATCGAATTCTGACCAATCGATAATGCAGATCAAACGAATCACAAGTTGATAAAATAAAAGTAATCAGGCCAAGAAAGGGATACATCGGATAAGAATTAGACGTTTATCCTGTAATCACAATATTTATGTTCACATTTTAGTCCATCTTGTATAATCCTAATAAGAATGTTCGCAATAATTTCTTAATTTACAATACTCCTTATCCCCGTTTTATTCAAAACACCGAAACAGAAAATAAACCATTTTCCCTTAGTTTCTTTCATTATCTATTCTAACATTGGACTCGGACTTCTTTTAAAATGAGTTTTACTTTGCGAATTACTGTGTTTCTTTGTTCTTAATTGAGTAGACGTATAGGGAGAGGTTTGAGATCTCACACAAAATGTTCAACCACGCTACATGTTAGCGCATGTTCCAAGTCATGAGTCTCAAGCCTTTGTTAGTATTGTATTGTTTTTAATTTTAGTTCGTTTATGTTTTGGATTTTAGAATGACATCCATTTTCATTGAACTAGTACACATTTACATTAAGGTGCCATCTGAGTCCCAACTCCGGGAGCTAGATTTTGCTGCATTGGTGACCTTCTGGTGGCCGTTGACTGTTAACTGCTCTATAGTCGGGTTGTTGTACCTTTGACATATTCCCCCATTTCCATTCTCAATTTTGATTTTAAAAGTAAAATTCACAAGTCAGACAATGCCATGGCAAAAATAAAAATCATCAAAATACAACATAGACAAGATTTCACACGCTTAAATGTCTCGCCGTCTTTACTAATCATTGATATTATGTTGATGGTCCTTAATATGAAGCTAAACTTCAACTATCATATAAACTTGATCTAAGAAAATGAGGTCAATGTCATGATAAACTAAACTAGAAATACATGTACACCTTACAGTCTTTCAATATACTTAAATATAGGTGACATATTAGAACCACGAAAACTTAACATTGACCAATGAACCATAAAAATGAAGGTTACAGTAGTATACCGCTGTTCGAAATTCATAAATTGATTGAGAAAAAAACACAAATTTGGGTTACAAACTTAAACTGAAGGAAACAAAATCAAATAAAAGAGGAAAACAACGACACAACAGAAACACAACACTTAAATGCAACACACAGAGAAACGAACTATAATATAACAATGGCCAGTTTCCTGACTTGGTACAGGACATTTTAATAAAAGAAATTGTGTGTTGAACCTGAACAGAGAAACACACAAATAATAGTTATCAAAAGGTACCAGACTTAAGATAAACCATGCCAGGCAGACATGTACAGCTTATAATTCTTCCACACAACAAAAATTAATATAGTTGACCTTTTGCTTAAATGTA
This sequence comes from Mytilus edulis, assembly GCF_963676685.1. Taxonomy (NCBI): domain Eukaryota; kingdom Metazoa; phylum Mollusca; class Bivalvia; order Mytilida; family Mytilidae; genus Mytilus; species Mytilus edulis. Next base: position 64,259,674 of record NC_092357.1, on the reverse strand, counting down.
AAGAAAACAAGACCAAAACATAAAATCTTTATGATGAGCAATGAACCGTGAAAATAGGTGCCGCATTTCAAAACACTCTACTTTGGAGCTATTGTTTGTTTGGTTTTTTTTTTGGGGGAGGGGGGGTTTGTTTTTTTTTTTTTTTTTGTTCATTATAAAATTGAAAGGTTTTGTTGAGAACAGTACCAATTACGTTGCATATCAAAATATTTTTAAATAAACATTGAATACGTTTTCACTGCTAGAGAGGTTTCATATGCGAGAACAACCTGTAAAATGTTAACTTTACTCTATAAGAAATGGATCGGTTTATATATATTGTCTTACAGGACTGGTAATTGAAAATACATTTACAACACCCAAAATTGGATACAAGGATTTATTTCAAATCGCTGATTTTTTGCAGTACGTTGTTAATGTCAACAAAAATGGTCTCGATTTAGTGGAATTTCGACGCTAACATTTAAGGTGAAGGCGTGTCAAGATGCGTCAATTATTATGTCCAATTCAGACGATGGAAACTCCTCAAAGCCCATGTATGATGTTATAATTGGTGGTTGGTCAAATCAAAAATCCGCTATTCGAAGACGGAATGACGATTCACTTACACCGGGTAGCCAGCAAATGGTCACATTCAACACTCCTGACATTTGTCAATATGATGAATACCGACCATTCTGGATCAGTACCACCAACGGTGTTCTAATAATGGGAAAAGGACTTATCGTTGGTATAAATGTTATAGCTGAGTGGACCGACCTAAATCCGTTCACAATACGGAGCATAGGAATATACACAAACTGGGGAATAATAGGAGAATGGAATGTTCAAATAGGAGGTAATTTTAAAATTAAGAATGTAAATGGGGAATGTGTCAAAGCGACAACAACCCGACCATAGAGCAAACAACAGCCGAAGGCCACCAATGGGTCTCAAATGTAGCGAGAATCCTTTTCTTTATTTCTTTATCGCTTCAATACAAGCGTTATTGTTTATCAGATACATGTATCCAATCCCAATAAACTTTAGAAAATAACTTGTAAAATGTGTTCTTTGAAGTCAATTGATTGTTTAGCATTGAACAACAGGGACAATTTATGTTAAATTAGTCTCAGAAAATATTATATAATTTCAAAAAATTAAACACATATAACAACAGTGTGTCTATAATTTGTTATAAATGTTTAACTCCTATTTGACATTTTATCCTATAAATATGTGTGTGAGTGTGTTTAACACATGGTTGTCAATTTAATGGAAAGTTATGCGACTGTCATACAAGTGAGATGTTTAGCTAGCTATGAAACATGGTTTAGTCTACCATTTTCTACGTGAGAAAATGACTGTTCTAATAGTTATAATAATCTGTTACGCCAGACGCGCGTTTCGTCTACATAAGATTCATCAGTGACGCTCCGATCAAAATAAAAATAACTTCAAACTAGTACAACGTTGAAAAGCATTGAGGACCCAAAATTCCAAATCTTGTGTTCTAAGTCAGGAATATGACTGCTGTAATCCATTCGTTGATGTGTTTGGATTTGTTATCTTGCCATTTTCTTAGGGACTTTGGAGTCCGATATTTTTGTGATTTATTTTTTTACGATCAGAAAACAACTGCTGTAATACTAATATAAGTATTATCATTATTGTTGTTGCTTACTGATATCTGTTTGTAATTATTATATGAAAGATGACTTTTAAATATCGATAAATAGTAAAATAGGTATTTTAATTCGTAATCGGGAGACTTTAATGTTCGCAATCTCCGGTAACATTTCCATTATAGTGTATGTATCAAAGCACTTTAAACATATCATTTGTACAAAGGTTTCAACTCCCTCAGGCAAAGTTGACTTTAGATGAATTTGGCTATCGATTTTAGTTATTTTTATCCTATAGCTCTACAACGATTTCGGTACTTATACATCCTCGGATTTCAAATGTTTGCCTTTGAGCGTTCGTAACGTAAATCCAGAAAAAACGCTTCCAACGCATTGAAATTATTAAACGTGTTGTTTTCAATTTTTTGTAGATTTTCATACTTTATTGACCTGTGTTTATAAAGGCGTGGTCATACATAAGATATTTTGAGTGTGTTTTGCAGTTGTGAATAACCTTTACGATGGTCGTTTCTCTCGATGTGCAACAAACTATAAAGCAGTCCTTAACATTTTGATCTCAACGAAAATCACGTCATTGTTGAAATGTGCTGTCCTGTGTGATACGCTACTCACATGTATTGGCCTCAACTATCATAATCAAAGGTAGGTTATGTTCTTCTTTATTGTCATTCCTCCAAATCATCTGAACAGCTGAAAAAAGTATTGGTATTTTGTACTTTAGACATATATATCACGTGCAATACCAAAGTCTTAAAAAGTGGTAAGATAAACCACACTTCTTTACTTGAAAGAGTGTTGAGGATATGACGCGAAAGAAAAAAGCTGTATGTAATTAGGTACTTGAGAAATATATATCACGTACAATACCAAAATTCTCTAGTTAATGAAACATTAAGCTTTTCAATGATCAAAATGTGTGTTTGTTAACCAGCTATATATCCAATGAAATATTTCCAATAAAGTGTGTTGTTCAAATTTTTGGATATTTTTTATGTTTTTTGTAAAAAGTCAAATAAACTCATCATAGATACCAGGATTAAAATTTATTTTATGCGGCAGACACGCGTTTTGTGAATAAAAGACTCGTCACTGACGCTCGAATCTAAATAACGATAAAAGGGCCAAATAATATACGAAGCGCATTGAGGACCACAAATTCCTTAACGTTTTGCCAAATACAGCTAAGGTAATTTACTCTTGAGATAGAAAAGCCTTAGATTTAAAAAAAAAGTCAACGTTTTGTAAAAAGTTAATTTATAATCTTAACTACAAAATGATAATTCATGCCAAACACAGAAGTGCTAACTACTAGGTTGGTGATACCCTGGGGGAATAATGATTTGTCAAAAGTTTATGAAAATTGAACGAACCAAATTAATTTTAGTCAAGTGTTTGGTACCACCTTAAAGCTAAACTCTGTAAAAAGCTTATACTACCTCAGGATTATATTTTATTTATGATTTAATTTTTTGGCTTCAGCTGTGAACTGGTTTCACTAAGCCCTGGAGTTATAAAAAATATCCCAAAGAAACAGGAAGACGGTTGGGAATTTCATTCAAAATGTTACAGATACAATGGTGCATGTCTTTGGTGTTACTTCTGATGATGTTCGTCTCCATCTAAGACTTTTGGGTTACATCTGATGAATGAAGTCGACAAGGATTTTCTTCCGGATATAGAATATTACTTTATTCGAGTGCATCTATTTGTCAGTCGACAAGGATTTTATTCTGGATGATGATGTAACCTTATTCGAGTGCGTCTGTTTGTCACTCGACACGGATTTTCTGTAAAGGATATAAGCCGATAACAGTCCATTATGTTCAATATTTCATAGAATGGACTGTTAGAGGCTTATATCTTACTTAAACATTGTCAAAAATTTGATAAAATGCAAGCAAATTAAAATTTTGTTAACATTTTTTTTAACTAGTGTGAAAATTGTTATGTGAATAAGATTTTCTGTTCATAAAAAGTTATCCTACATATTAGCCACTTTAAACATTAGCTTAACTCAAATCAATAGACAATAACAAGTACAGCTGAAGGTAAACATTGTTAACATGTTTTGCTACATGAAGATTAAGACACTGGGTATCCGTATCACGATTTTGCGCAAGAACAACTCTAAATATTTTCAGTGAATACTTTTCCATGCATTTCGTTATTCAAAATTGTAAAAGACGCTGAAAGTATATTCTAAATGCAAACAGGGTGATGTTTATATTATCTTGTCCTTAAATAGCGGCGTGATCTATCTAGCGTTTGAAGCATTACTTTATTTGTTGTTTTTTTTTTCATTTTAATTGAAGATCAAAACGATGCTAGGAAGACTAATAGCAACACCACACGTCAATTTTGATAACCGACTACGGACGAGGATAAATCTTATAATAGTGTTAAAATCAATTTGAAAGTATGTTTTTTTCTCAAAAGATCATTTTGATGAGTGACAAAATTATTGTATTGGAAGGTGACTTTAATAAAAATGTTTTTTGTAATTATCATTTGTGTTTTGGTTGTTGTTGTTTTTCACATTTTGAAATTAATTGGCGGAATTGATAGTTTTTTTTTTCAGTGATTCGACTATCATTTACCTGTAAGAATCAGTTATGCTACCTTCAGCTGTCAAATATTTTTTTAGAAAGTAGAGGACTTTTCTTAGAAATATTGGACAGTTGAAGGTAGCATAATTTTTTCTAACAAGTAAATGATAGTCCAATCACTGAAATAAAGAACTGGTTCAACAATAGAATGGCGTCACAACAATGTTTTATTATTGATGTTGAATGTAACTATATTCGAGTGAGACTGTCTGTCAGTCGATATGGATTGTATTATTAGTATGTGTAATATAATTATATGACTCTTAATTTTATGTATATTTCTATGTTGTACATAAATATGTAATTTCTTTCATGCAATCTGCCTTATTTTACAATAAGCAATTTTAAAATGAAATATCAGTATCTTTTACATCTTTGTATATATATTTATATTTATTGAGAGTCTATCTAAAAATGAGGGTACTTTTTTTCTAAAAACGAGGGTACTTTTTATATGGCCTTCCAAATACTGTTTCGATCCCTAACATCACTGAAGAGACATCTATTGTCGAAATCCGGATCTGGTGTACTAAAAAAATAATGACACCGTATGTTTGTGGCATAACATCGTGGCCACAAGTTAATTTTTTTTTCTGTTTAGTATTAAATTCATATTAAGATCCATTTTGTTACATCTTGTGATCAATTTTTTGGCAATCGCCAATGGCAGTCAGCAGGGTTAAAGAACATCAGTTGTTCGACCTGTTAGTCAAATGCGTTTTGTTTAAATATACTTTTTTTCACTTTTTTGGTCTTTTGGAAAATGTTGTTTGTGTTGTTTTTAGACCCTTCTACAGAGAAATTTGTTTTACATGAACACGTATAAAAATTGCGGTTTTTATCCAACGCAATCATAGGTTTGAACGTAGTTTTCAATTTAGACTCGTTTATATTTATATTTATTGTATATGCTGCTAGACGCATCTTTATGTACCCAGTTTGCAAGCCCTCCTCCCGTTGTGAAGGGGTAGTTTCTAGATAACTAAAAATACGTATGTCGAATATCACTATTTCAAAAGCAAAATTAAACCAATTTGTTGAATTAAACAGCTTTAACTGGAGTTCAACTTATAAAAACCCTTTATATCCCGATTTTTTTCGTGTATGATTTTTGTTATATCAATTCCTTACCAATGATTAAATCTTTAAGAGAGAGATGCTAGTCAGGAATTACCAACGACTGAAAAAAGTATTTTGATATTTTGAAAATCTTTATGGCTATGCTTCGTAAACATTTACCCTTAAATTTTAATTCAAATTGATGAACACAGGAGCCTATAATTCGGCTGACTATGCGGTATGGGCTTTGTTCATTGTAAAAGGCAGTACGGCGACCTATAGTTGTTAATTTTTGTGTCATTTGGTCTCTTGTTGATAGTTGTCTCATTAGCAATCATACCCCATCTTCTTGTTTATAGATAATTTGTGGGTTTAAATTATATCATTCCACAATTGTTTTGCATTTATTTGTTATTCATTGATTCTGTTAATCATCAACATCAAACTAACTATATTAAATTTTGTGAGTGTCGCACTCGATGATTAAATTGGTCTTGTGACGCCTAACATTCCAACATAAATGACCATGGTACTAAGAGTATATTCTTTGATGGTTAAGATGAAGATATATTTGTGTATATTTTCTTAAATCATAACCCCCCCCCCCCCCCACAAGATATACCATGTTGCCTGATAGGTCCCGACACTATTTCAGTATTTCGACAGTTAAACGTTTAAATTGACCAGTTCGGCTGTTAAAGATTTAAATAGTCCTGTTATATCAAAATGCATAATTATATCATTTATGAAAATTATTCACATACTAGCTAATATTAAATAATTATTTTTAAATGATTCATCAAAAGATATACATAAAAAGTTATCAAAGGTATCAGGATTATAATTTAGTACGTCAGACGCGCGTTTCGTCTTTATAAGATTCATCAGTGACGTTCAGATAAAAAATAATAAAAGCCAAACAAGGACGAAGTTCAAGAACATTGAGGACCCAAAATTCCCAAAAGTTGTGCCAAATACGGCTAAGGTAATACCCTCAGGGAAGAAACGTCCACCAGCAGTGGCATCGACAGATCTGCCATTATCAAAGGTCCGAATGTCAATTCTTTATTACAGTTTTTAACTTTGATCTAGTAAGCATGTCCCCTAGACTTATGTGTTTACTATACATAACCATTGGTTCAACAATAAAGACTTGCCCACATTCTTCGACAAGCTGGAATCAATTCTTACATTTCATATACCTTATTTTACGTATATATGGATTATATAAAATCAATAAATTTAAAGGAATATTTTTTTTTTCTTAAACTTTCTATGCTGCAATATTTCAGTAGAATTAATAAATAACGCATCTGTTATACATGTTTCACCTATTTTGACGTTATTCTATATAGTTAGAAATAAATCTCCGCATTCGCTTTTTTTATGATTGGTTGTTGTGTGAGAGATCAACAAGATCCCATTAGAGTTCGAGTAGTTTTTGTCAAAATTTGAATAAGATTACAAACTTTGTCTGACGTAGTGAGCATAAAAGACGAGCAAGTTCGGAGTTTGAATTCTAATGAGTGGATTCGTTTTTGAGCATAAGAATGAAAAAATGCCTATCAGTAAATTATTTGCTTAAGATGTATATTCACTTTTTATCGGATCGGGGAAGTGTTTCTCCTATTTCACAACACAGATAGAAGAACATTTAAATATAGAAATTAGTGACGAGAAATGGGAAAAAAATATTTATTCTATAAAAAGCAAACTACAGCTTTCCAATATTAACTTTTACACAGAATAGTCTCACATACATGTAATTACCTTCTTCAAAAATATCAACTTTCTTTCACTAATGAATGTGCCAGTTGTAAAGAAATAGAAACTACAGAGCATATATTTTTTTTTAATTTACAGAATAAACAATTTTGGAGAGATTTTTCCAATTGATGATATATTTGTATTTAGTTTTTGGAGTAAATCTTTTTTTGAATAAAGGCAGTGTCATTTTTGGCGTATTGAATTCTGATAACTAAGATATTGAAAGATGTGGTGTTAGTACCAATGAGACAACTCTCCATCCAAATTACAATTTATAAAAGTAAACCATTATAGGTCAAAGTATGGCCTTCAACACGGAGTCTTGACTCACACCGAGCAACAAGCTATATAAATCTAAGTTTTAAATTATTGTATTCTACAAGCAAATTATTACATTAATTATGTAAAGAACACACAATAAATTTTTGAAAAGAAGTCTGGAGATATTAGAATATTTTCATATTTCTAAAGACAAACACTTTTGTCATTTGTCAACAGATGGGGGAGATTTATGGAAGCTATTTAATTAAATTTATTTTTTAATATGGTTAGTTTATAATGTATTCTAAAGTATTCCTAAGACGTATCATATACTGAGTATTTACACCACTAAGTTTTACTTTGTCTTATTAGCATAAAATCAATAGTATAACAATGCCAGATACATGTCATATCTTTCACTTATGTCTTGTAAAAATATATGTATGCACTATAGTTCGAACACAACAAAGATCAATAAAAAATAAAAATAAAGTTTGGACGTTATAATAACCCCTATCTAAAATTTGGTAGATTTTACTTTTTCATGATCCAGAATGCCATATGTTGTAAATATTTGACCTTGAGTTACATAACGTCTGTAAATTGTGATAATGTTCATTGTTGATGTTCAGTAATGGATTGAAAACACATTTGCCAGAAGAAAACAATATTTTATTTCATCTGATGTTTCATGATATATAAAACATATATCGTCCCTGTGTATGCCATGATATTTCGTCTTTATGTTAAAATGCAGAAACTATTTGAATCATAATTTTGTTTGTCTTTTTCATTTTTAGCCATGGCGTTGTCAGTTTGTTTTAGATTTAAGAGTTTGACTGTCCCTTTGGTATCTTTCGTCCCTCTTTTTTAAACATACGTATACCACAGATTTTCTGTTTAAAGGAACAGTTGCCCATAGCTGTATCTATGTTTTCTTTTAATATTTTCAAATCAAATTCAAACACAATAATTCATGTTAATTGTTATCTTTAATAGTTTTCAGTCAACAGATGAATTAATACGTTGACCGCAAGAGTTCTGACTTTGATTGTGATTTAGATTTCATCACTATATTGCACTTTTATAAATAACTGTTATTCAAGTTTGAAATTTAGCTAACTATAAAAAAAAGTAAAATCACAAAAATACTGACCTCAGAGGAAAATAAATATGTCCCAGGTTAGGGGAGGATTGGGATCCCGCTAACATGTTTAACCCCGCCACATTATTTGTGTATGTGCCTGTCCCAAGTCAGGAGCCTGTAATTCAGTGGTTGTCGTTTGTTTATGTGTTACATATTTGTTTTTCGTTCATTTTTTTTACATAAATAAGGCCGTTAGTTTTCTCGTTTGAATTGTTTTACATTGTCTTATCGGGGCCTTTTATAGCTGACCATGCGGTATGGGCTTTGCTCATTGTTGAAGGCCGTACGGTGACCTATAGTTGTTAATGTCTGTGTCATTTTGGTCTTTTGTGGATAGTTGTCTCATTGGCAATCATACCACATATTCTGTTTTATATGGAAAGTCTATAATCACATGGCAAAATCAACTAACAAAACGCATCAAAAACGTATGGGCAAGAACTGTCATATTCCTGACTTGGTACAGGCATTTTCAAATGTAGAAAATGGTGGATTAAACCTGGTTTTATAGCGCTATCCCTCTCACTTTGATGACAGTCTCTTCAAATTCCGTTATATTTACAATGATGCGTTAACTAAACAGACACAATAAATAAAATAGTCAAAATATGGGTACAGCAGTAATCATCGTGTAACAATTTTAAAAGGAACAATTTAACAGAACACAAAAACATGTATCTACAAACACATTCATTGATTCGCGTGTCTGACGTCAGAAAATGTTATACGTCACATATATTTGTCGTTCAATGTACATACAAACAATTTTAAAATTTCACATAGGCAATGTTAGCATACAGGGTTAAAAAATCAAAAGTATGTTAGAATAAATTTCAGAAATAGACCAAGATATTAAATAGTCCAAAAGTTATATAGAATTTATAAGAATGCACAAATAGTTAATTTCCTACGCGATTCAATGGTTTTGACGTTTGTTGTTCAACGTATTTTGTAATTCATAATAGAAATATATCATAATGACATAAAATAAAACAATTTCATACTGACAGGATCTTTTGAAGTACAGAGTCACGTTATAAGAACAAAAGAAATACAAAAAGTCGTATATACAAAACACACCAGCAAAAAATGAAAGACAATAAAAACACATTGACGGGATGTATAAGTACCGAGCCACGCCAAATGAATATCGCATAAAACAATCCAACAGTAAAAGTAATATTGATAATAGAACAAAGACAAATGAAAGAACAATAAAACACGTTGTTAAAATGATAAGCAATATCAGTACGCAGAATCTATACATCAAGACCATCATGTCTTATTTGTGAAGTTGATACTGAATATTTATCAACAAGGTCTTGGTACCTTCCGATGAACTTTTTTAGAAAAACGACGAGACGTTCTTTGACATACCCCTGGTTAACCAACTGTCTACTCAGACACTGATGACCTTTTACAAAGTCTGAGTAGGAGCTGCAAGCTCTTGAATATCGAATAAGTTCGGAAATATATATCCCATATGCAGGTGAAGTTGGTATATTGCTACTTAGTTTGGAGAAATTTATAATTTCAAAACTAAAATCGTCTCGTTTGTCATATTCGAGATATAAGTCTAAAAATGAGGCGGGGGAAGCCATGTCTGTTGTTTCTTTAATTTCTAGTTCTGAGGGATACAGTGTGTATATTAATGGAACCCAGTCAGAAAAGTTCGCATTGTTTATGGAAAGATTATCAATTATAACCAGTTATAACCCGTTGCTTACTTAGGAAAATGATTGTACCAAATTAAGAACACAACAGTTGTTTATCACTCGTTACGTTTATTGATATGGTATTAATTTCTCACTGATATTAATGAAAGATGGAAGTATCTGGTATATTGGTAGACTGAACCTTACGATGCCTCGTTAGGGATCTATGCATACACAACATATATTGAGTGCGACAATATACTACTGCATGGTCTTAATATTTCATTTTTGTTTTGCTGAATATGATATATAGTGCGCACAAGTTAATATTTTGTGTGCGTGATATGAAAATATTTTGAGCTTCAACTAATAGTTAGTGTGCTAAACATAAACATATTGTGCGCACAAATTCTGTGAAATCTAGATGTGGCAGTGCTGTCAAAGGTCTACAGTGCTGAGAGATTCATCAGTCTTCAACGATTTTATAAGGTTTCATTTTGACACGAGGCTAAATTTCAAGAAAATTGTCTCACTTTTCGCAAAATAACATCAATAATGTAAAGTATAATTGACACCTCCATTTGAAGATTTCGTTGCATTATTTAACATAGAAACAGTTTGATCCTAATAACAAATGTCAGTCTTCGTCTTATAGAAAAATACATTATAGCTAGATAAAAAAAATCGACATTTTATACTCATTTATATCATTAAAAGTACAGATCAATGTTGAGAATCTTTTTGACAAAAAATTGTTGATTATGTTTTGTTTCATTTCTTATAATTTCTGAATCAATTGATCCGGTCTTATAAAAAGGATATCAAATCTAGTTTCGTGACAGTAAGCCGCTTTAATTCGATTGGCAGATGTTTGTAATCTTTGCATCCTTCAACGAATATTCTGGCCCCAAATATATAAACAAGAGAACTCCCTTTTGGATAAGTATCAACATACCACCATATTTTAGTAGATGTAGCATTTTAGCAAACGCAGTATCATCAGAACACTAGCTTATAAAATGAAGCAATACCTTATTATATGACCCATGTTAAAAAAAAGTGTCAGGAAAAATACATAAAGAAAATCAGCTGCATCAACTGCTTTCTCACTATTTTACACTTCTATAAATAACTGTTTATATTCAAATTTGAAATTTAGTTAACTTTAAAACCAGTTTTAACCCGTTGGTTACTGTGGTAGGAAAATGATTGTACCAAGTTAAGAACATAACAGTTGTCTATCACTCGTTCCGTTTATTGATATGGTATTAATTTCTCACTGATATTAATGAAAGATGGAAGTATCTGGTATATTGGTAGAATGAACTTTACGATGCCTCGTTAGGGATCTATGCATACACAAAATGTATTGAGTGCAACAATATACTAATGCATGGCCTTAATTTTTTTTTTTTTGCTCAATATGATATATAGTGCGCACAAGTTAATATTTTGTGTGCGTCATATGAAAATATTCTGGGCTTGAATTAATATTTTGTGTGCTAAATGTTAACAAAGTGTGCACACAAATTCTGTTAAATCTAAAGGTGGCAGTGCTGTCAAATATCTCCAGTGCAGAGAGATGCATTAGTCATAAACAGTTTTATAAGGTTTCATTTTGACACGAGGTTAGATTACAGAAAAATTCTCTGACTTTTAGCAAAATCTCATCAATTATGTAAAGTTCTTTAATTGACACCTAAAACGATATTCCGGAAGCTCCATTTGTAGATTTTGTTGCGTTATTTAACAAAGAAACAGTTAGATCCCAATTGTAAAAAAAATGTCCGTCTTCGTCTTATAGAAAAATACATTAACGCTATTTTGTGCCTTTGTTATTTGATCTTTTTTGTGATAATTTTTCATATCATTCTACTCGCTTGGGATGGAAAAGTATTGTCAGAAACTAAGGAGGCACGTGGCGTTGCTTATGACATTGAAATCATAAAAGTTACAGATCAATTTTGAGTTTCTTCATAACGAAAGATAATTTCTAAAACAATTGATCCAGTCTTATACAAGGGATATCAAATCAAGATGTCGTAACAGTAAACAGCTTTAAAATTAAAACCAATGCCTCAGGGAGTAGCTCAGCCAGTAGTTGTTATTAATGACCTCACCTTTTAAAGAATATGCTGGTCCTAAAAATTATAACATGAAAATTCCCTTTTGTATTATCACCACGAGTAGCTAGAAGGGTGTCGGACTAGGCCAGTCATTTTTTTCCCACGCCAGACCATGCGCAATTAAGGAAAGATTGAATAGTTGACAGTTATGTGAAAATCCGTATATATAGAAAATGTCAGAAGTCTCTTCACGACAAATATCTTGATGTTTCTGCATTTCAATCCGCAATAAATCTGAGGACTTATACCTTGATTGTATTGGTTATCTAAGCATCATTTAGCTCAGGACCAACAACGGTATATAGCAGGCTCTTCTGCATGTTCTACGTTGTCCGTTACATCAACCAAAATGTAGTCCGCAGTAAGAAAGGGATAACAGAATTACTGGGACACTATTTCAGTATTTCGATGGTTAAATAAAGGTGGGGATTTTTCAGTTCGGCAGTTAAAGTTTAAGATAGTCCTGTTAGAATAAGATGCATTTGTGTAATATAACCAACTATGAAAGCTATTCACATACTAGCTAATATTAAATTATATGTTTTACAATTATTAATCAATATAATGAGAGATCAAAATAGATGCAAATTATACATAGTGATAACAATCTATGTTTTATTCAATGGGTATTGTTCATATGTATAAACAATACACTATGTTATGATATTGTAATTATTATGTTTATTTATGTTGGCCTAATTTGTGTTGTATGGCCTGATAGTTGTTTACCAAATAATCTTATAACTGTGCAGTTTAGGAATCACTGGAACAATCACAGAATGATTGGAACTTTCTGGAATGATCCTTATAAAAGATGCGTAATTTAAACTTCTACGTTATTCCAGAAACTTCCGTTGTAACTTTCCAGGATTTTCCACAATGTTCCATTATAGAGTGTTCTAGAATTTTCCATGACAACACTATATATACAGACACTAAAGTTAAATTCCAATAATTAAACTTGGACTTAGACATTGATAGACATTAGTATTCACGGCATTTGGATTGACACTTTTATTCTACAAACAACATCATACTGGATTGTGACCTTAGTAGTGAACATAATATTCAGATTGGATTCCGAAAGATTTCCGGATACAGATAAAGATACAAGAGTGGACTCATATTTTGACAGTTAAGTTATCAGTAATATTTGTAAAATACTTCTTGTAAACTTTTGTATAATAAATATTGTTAAATTTTAGTATTGATTTGTGTCTTTTGTTGGCTACAATTTAAAGGCGATTTCTGGCCGTAACAACTATTTATTACGTTTGATAATTGACAATCAAAACGACAGGCTGCTTCATAGCTACACAAATTGCATAATGTCATAATAAAACTATATGCACCAAAGCCCCAATAAATTAAGGTTTAATTACACATGAACTCGTGTTGTTGTTTTACTGGAGATGACGTTTGTGTTTGTATACGCGCACCATGGATACCATTTCAAATTGTGAATTTATTCAATTCATCGTTTCAGAATCTAACGTATCCTGGGTAAGATTTTAAAAAATGTACACCAAAACGTCCTGATTGGTAAAAAAATATCATAAACAATGGAAATTTAACCAATGACGTGTCGTTATTTTCATTTTCATTTAACGGAGTTAATACTATTTATTTCTTCTAACAGTACAACTATTTTTGGCACTGTTGTGGTAAAATCCTGATTTTCCTGTTACATATTCCATCCCTTTTCATTTTGTATATTTTCTACATTTTCTACTTACTTTTTTTATCAGTCATCCACGTCCTACTATTTTTATCAGTTGTTTACAGTCACCGTTGCCTCAAACGCACGATCAGATTATAACCATTCTTATATTTTGAGCACATTAAGCCCCAACGCGTGTCCTATTCTACAAAAAGTATCTACTATTATAATACCGTTATGTCAAAACGTTGACCTAATTACATATAGGGCACGCGTTTGGACAACTTACTCACGGTCTACTCGATTATCTCAGCATCTACGCCTTACTCTAGATCAACTTGTGTTATACCTGATCATAACAAAGTACAAATCTTTTGGTATATATTAATATGTCTTATGTCGAATAATATGCAACATTGGAATAAAAAAGTTAATTTATGCTTTACTGAATGTTAGATTGAACTATTACTCAAAACGAGAACATAAACTTAATAATCTTCAGAATGTGAATATGAGCGTATTGTCGTCGTTGGTGATTTTACTGACCATCATAACTATTACCACGAGTTTATATTATTTAATCTCATGTATTGAGCTGGTGATATAGAAAAAAATCCCGGTCCAATCTTAAATTCTACAAGTAGTTGTAGTACCTGTTCAACACATTCCGACTCCTTGCTCACTGGTAGTCATTTCCTAACCTTTTCATGTTTAAATACACAAAGTTTCCTAGCGAAACGAGACTTAATTGAAGCTGAGCTTAGCGACAGAGATATTTTGTTTTTTTATATTTTTTTTCCAGTTTGAAGAGATAAATTCAAACTTCAACTTGAAATTTTGTTCCATAAAAGGACAAACCCTTTGAAATATGCACAGTGACAATGACAGAAAAGGCATATTTTAAAATTCTGTCCAGGTACACCCATAAGGAAAAAATATTTGTTTTTAAACAAATTTATTAAAAAATATTTCCCATTCAAACAATCTCCAATCATTCATTCGAAAATTATTCAACACACGTGTATTAAATTTCCCAATTAAAATGCCGTTATGGAATTGTAAACGGGCATGCATGATAACATCGACTTTTGCTGAATATTTTATACATCTTGTTGATATTTATATCAGTAAAGAAAAGAACTACTTTCATATTCCTACAATACTTTGGCTTAATACGTAGAAGATGGCTTCTGGTCAAAAATTGTTTCTCTTAAGTATTGTTGCTCTGAAGACGTTAGGTAAGACTAACATTACTTAATTCTTTGTATTGCCTGAAGAATGAATTCTACATACATGTTTTCGAAATTCTGCGCTCCTGTTATTTCTTTTATAATGAAGAAAAAAATGTACAGAAGTTTTTTAGTTGAATTGAAAGGTTTTAGATGCCGGATTTAAAAACACTCTACTTTGAAGCTATTGTTGTTTTTTTTTTTTTGTCTTTTTTTCATTATCAAATTGAAAGATTTTGTTGAGAACAGTATCAATTACGTTGTATATCAAAATATTTTTTAAATAAACATTGAATACGTTTTCACTGTTAGAGAGATTTCATATGCGAGAACAACCTGTAAAATTTTAACTTTACTCTATAAGTTTGAACCATGTACCTCCGAGAGAGAAAACCCCGAAAACTCGTTATTTTATCTTTGTAGATTATCGACATAAAAGTCAAAGCTACAGTTGTTATTGATATCAAATCCGAAATCTGAATTTTCATCAAAACAGAACAAAACAATTACAATTTACTGAGCTTACCATACCAGTCTCAGCAATGTCTTTATCAACTTTATTATTAATATTGTTATGATATTGTAATTATTGTATTTATTTATGTTGGCCTGATTTGTGTTGTGTGGCCTAATAGTTGTTTACAGAATAATCTTAAAACTGTGCAGTTTAGAAATCACTGGAACAATTACAGAATGATTGGAACATTCCAAAATGATCCTAATAAAAGATGCGTTATATAAACTTCTACATTTTACTAGAAACTTCTGTTGTAACTTTCTAGAATGTTCCATTATAGACTGTTCTAGAATCGTCCAAGACAAATATATATATACAGACACTAAAGTTAAACTCTCACTCTTGGATTTGGACTTAGATATCGATAGACATTAATATTCATAGCCTTTGGATTGACACTTTTATTCTACAAACAACATCATACTGGATTGTGACCGTAATATTCAGATAGGATTCCGAAAGATATCCGGATACAGATAAAGATAAAAGATTGGACTCATATTTTGACAGTTAAGTTGACAGTAATATTTGTGTAATACTTCTTGTAAATTTTTGTATAATAAATATTGTTAAATTTTATTATTGATTTGTGTCTTTTGTTGGCTACAATTTAAAGGCGATTTCTGGCCGTAACAGAAATTGGGGGCTCGTCCGGGAGAACGAAAATATCTTATTCAAAATTTATTCAATATTTTTATTATTACTAGTCAACAAAATTCTACAAAATGGCATTTGATGCCGGTAAATTTTTGAAAACGCCAGACCTGGAGGGGTTTGATAATTTAAAGAAAGAGGAATTAGTGTTGCTTGCTAAACATCTGAAATTAGATTTTAAAGTATCTATGAGAAAACAAATTATAAAAAATTTGGTTATAGACAAATTAGTTGATGCAGAAATTTTAGGTGAAGAGGCTCTTGAACTTAAGGTCGAAAATATTGACGCTTTTAAATTAAAACAGCTTGAATTAGAACATAAACTTAAATTAAAAGAAATGGAAATGAAGGAGACGGAGAAAATAAAAGAACTTGAAATGAAGGAAAGGTTGGAAATGGATAAAAAAGAAAAAGAAGATGAATTTAAATTAAAAGAACTTGAAATGAGGGAAAGGCTAGAGATGGAGAAACTAAAACTTGAAATGGTCAAAGAAGAAAGCAACACTAAAGTCCAGTCGAAATCAGAATATTTTGATGCAGCAAAAAATATACGTTTGGTTCCCAAATTTTGTGAAAAAACAGTTGATAAATATTTTCCACAGTTTGAGAAAATTGCTCATAATTTGAATTGGCCAAAGCCATATTGGACTACAATGCTACAAAGTGTTTTTGAGGGTAAGGCCACTGAAATATACTCAGCACTTCCATCAGAAAAAAGTTCCGATTATTACACGGTGAAACAGGAAGTTTTGAAAGCTTATGAGCTAGTACCAGAAGCATATAGACAGAAATTTAGATCTTATAAAAAGTTTGATTCGCAAACCTATGTGGAATTTGCTCGGGAAAAAGAAGATCTATTTGATAAATGGCTCACTTCAAAGAAAACAGATAACAATTTTGATAACCTAAGACAATTGATGTTATTAGAAGAGTTCAAACAATGTGTTCATTTAGACTTAAAAACACATGTAGACGACAAAACTGTTGGGACAATACATGATGCAGCTGTAATTTCAGATAATTATACCCTTTCACATAAAAGAAGTTTCAAGGGTCAAAATGTTAATACTTCAAGTGGAAATTACAAAAATCAAAGTACTGAGCGTACTGATAGTAAGCCTGTTGCACAGAATAAGAGTCAGTCCAATTATGATATGTCTAGTCCAAAATTTGATACTTTTGAGAAGAAGTCACTGACTTGTGCTTATTGTAAGAAAATTGGTCACCTGATATCTGATTGTTTTAGACTCCAGAAAAAGAATGAACGAGATAATAAGCCGAAGTCCAGTGCTTGTACGACACCTTATATTTCCAGTACGTTGGAATATCCTGCGAGTCAGGCTTTTAAGTCCAGTTTCTGTGATTACATGGAGGAATATAAACCCTTTATGTCTGATGGGTTTATTTCTATTGTTGATGATACCACTCTTCAGCCTATTAAGATTTTACGGGACACTGGAGCTTCTCAGTCTTTATTGTTAGAAAGTGTGTTGCCTTTGTCCGAGAAGACTTCTGTTGGTGCCTCCGTTTTGTTTTATATAGATGTTCCTCTCCATCGTATTTATCTGAAGTCAGATTTGATCACTGGACCAGTTGTTGTGGGTGTTCGTCCTAATCTCCCTGTTGAGGGTGTTACATTATTGCTAGGAAATGATCTAGCTAGGAACAAAGTGGTTGCTGAACCAATTGTTACCAGTGAACCAGTGGTGGATGTTAAATCACCTGAAGATGATGCTGAATTGTATCCAGCTTGTGTTGTTACTAGGGCGATGGCTAGAAAACAACAAGATGAGAATTTGCAAGAAGACCAGTTTGATTACATGGACCTTTCTGACACTTTCCTAGCCGACATTGAAGGTCCTGGTAGCTCAGAAAAGGCCATAATAAGACCACCTAATGTTAACAAGAATGTAATTATGCCATGGCCAGACGTAAACAGCCATTCATTAAACAGAAGGAACCTTTTGGAAGAACAAAATAAAGACCCGGAGGTTCTTCAGCTCTGCAAGAGGGCTCAACCACAGGAGGAAGCAGAAAAAGTGGCTGAATGCTATTTCCATCAGGACGGCATTTTAATGAGGAAGTGGAGGCCTCCTGATGCTACCCCAGAAGAGGAATGGAGAGTGGTATACCAAGTGGTGGTGCCTAAAGTTTATAGGCAAGAAATTATTGGTCTTGCCCATGACACCCCCTTGGCTGGACACTTAGGTATAAGAAAAACTTGCCTTAAGATCTTGCAGCATTTCTACTGGCCAAGACTTAGAAATGATGTTGCAGAATACTGCAAATCATGTCATATATGCCAGGTTGTTGGTAAGCCTAACCAGAAAATACCACCAGCACCACTTCTGCCTATTCCAGCCTTTGACGAACCTTTCAGCAGAGTTCTAATTGACTGCGTTGGACCTTTACCAAAAACCAAAACTTGAAATGCGTATTTATTGACGATCATGTGTACATCTACACGCTTTCCTGAGGCTATTCCGCTAAGAAATATCAAGACACTTACTATTGTCAAAGCACTAATCAAATTTTTCACATTAGTAGGACTTCCTAAGTCTATACAGTCCGACCAGGGATCAAATTTCATGTCAGGTTTATTTCAGCAAGTCGTGTACCAGTTAGGGATTGCTCAGTATAGATCAAGTGCGTACCATCCAGAATCTCAAGGTGCCGTAGAACGTTTTCATCAAACATTGAAGAACATGATTAGAACTTTTTGTTTTTTGTTGGGATGATGGAGTTCACTTTCTACTTTTTGCAGTCCGAGAGGCTGTTCAAGAATCCCTTGGATTTAGTCCCTTTGAGTTGGTATTTGGCCATACTGTAAGGGGACCGTTAAAATTGATTAAGGAAAAGTGGCTTACTGAACATACTGACTTGAATCTTTTAGACTATGTATCTAGATTTAAAGAAAAATTGAATACTGCTTGTCAAATTGCTCAGAAAAACTTAAAAAATGTACAGAACAAGATGAAAATATGGTATGATAAAGATGCCAGGGACAGAGTTTTTGAGCCTGGTGATAAGGTACTTGTATTTTTGCCAGTCCCTGGACATCCTTTACAGGCTAAATATTGTGGTCCTTATACAATAGAGAGTAAAATCAATGATTTGAATTATATTGTAAAAACTCCAGGTCGGCGTAAACAAAACAGAGTGTGTCATATTAATATGTTAAAACCATATTTTGAGCGTACTAATGAATGTGAGAGTAAACCAGTTGCCACTTTAGGCATGGTTAAATTTGAAAACAATCATGACAAACCAGATGTAATTGAACCACCTTTTAGTTCTAAAACTTTGGAAGAGACAGTTAGATTGAAAAATTCAGAAATTTTGTCAAATTTAGACTCAAAACTTGCACATCTGTCTTTTGATCGTAGAGAAGAAATAAAAACTTTGGTATTTTCTTTTAAAAATCGTTTTCCAGATGTGCCAAACAAAACCACTGCTGTTTGTCATGATGTTGATATAGGAGATGATTCTCCAATTAGGCAACATCCTTACCGGCTCAATCCACTCAAACTTGAAGCTATGAGAAAAGAAATTAAATATATACTTGAAAATGATATTATTGAGCCGAGTAACAGTGAATGGAGCTCTCCTTGTCTTCTTGTGCCAAAACCAGATAAAACCTTTCGTTTCGTGACTGATTTCAGAAAAGTAAATTCAGTCTCAAAATCTGATTCCTATCCGATTCCAAGGATAGACGATTGTATTGACAACATTGGTCAAGCAAAATTAGTGAGCAAATTTGATTTGTTGAAAGGTTATTGGCAAGTTCCATTGACACAGAGAGCTCGTGAAATATCAGCTTTTGTTACACCAGATGGCTTGTTTTAATATACTGTAATGCCATTTGGCATGAAAAGTGCACCAGCTACATTTCAAAGAATGATCAATAATGTTATAAAAGATTTAAACTGTTGTTATGCTTATATTGATGATCTAATTGTATGTAGTGATAGCTGGGAACAGCATTTAACACATTTGTATGATACTTTTGATAGATTGTCACAATCAAATTTGACTATTAATCTTGGTAAAAGTGCATTTTGTCAGGCCACTGTTGATTATTTAGGGCATACAGTTGGCCAAGGTCAAGTGAAACCTATTATGGCTAAAGTGGAAGCCATTTCCAAATTTCCTCCTCCTACAAATAGAAATACGCTTGTATATGCATATTTCGATAATCTTACCTCAAAAAACTGTTCGCTTCACTCCACTTGCCTAAAAAATTAAGTTTACGCCCCCCTAAACCTAAAATCCAAGATCCACCCGTGTTTAATGAACAATTCCGTAATTTACCTGAGTAAAGTGCCCTTTTTTCAAACTGAATTATAAGTAGTAGGACATAGCATATTAATTTTATAGTAACTGGAATAGACTGGTTCCCTGTCCTCTATCTGTTTGGCTCGAGTGTAAATGTGGTCAATGAAATGTTGCTTCTTCCCCTGTTGTTTCCAAAGCTCGATTTAATGTTTTGTGTACTGCTTGTTTATTCGTCTTTTTTATTCTAGTCATTGTGCTGTCGGTTTTTCTTTGGTTTTTTAATGCCCCTTTAATACAAGTGTCTTATTCTCTTTTATGTCATATATTTTTCTGTCTAAATCTGAAAGAAATTGATTGGTTTATATATATTGTCTTACAGGACTGGTAATTGAAAATACATTTACAACACCCAATATTGAATACAAGCATTCCTTTGACATCGCTGATTTTTGGCAGCACGTTGTTAATATCAACAAAAATGATCTCGATTTAAGTGGAATTTCGACGCTAACATTTAAGGTGAAGGCGTGTCATGATGCGTCAATTATTATGTCCAATTCAGACGATGGAAACTCCTCCAAGCCTATTTATGATTTTATAATTGGTGGCTGGTATAATCAAAAATCAGCTATTGGAAGACGGAATGACGATTCACTTACACCGGATAGCAAGCAAAGGGTCACATTCAACACTTCTGACATTTGTCAATGTGATGAATACCGACCATTCTGGATCAGTACCACCAACGGTGTTCTAATGATGGGAAAAGGACTTATCGTTGGTATAAATGTTATAGCTGAGTGGACCGACCTAAATCCATTTACAATACGAAGCATAGGAATATACACAAACTGGGGAACAATAGTAGAATGGAAGGTTCAAATAGGAGGTAATATTAAAATTAAGAATGTAAATGGGGAATGTGTCAAAGCGACAACAACCCGACCATAGAGCAAACAACAGCCGAAGGCCACCAATGGGTCTCCAATGTAACGATAACCCTTTTCTTTATTTCTTTATCGCTTCAATACAAGCGTTATTGTTTATCAGATACATGTATCCAATCCCAATAAACTTTAGAAAATAATTTGTAAATTGTGTTCTTTGAAGTCAATTGATTGTTTAGCATTGAACAGGGACAAGTTATGTTAAATTCGTCTTACAGAATATTGTATAATTTCAAAAAATTAAACACATATAACAACAGTGTGTCTATAATTTGTTATAAATGTTTTACTCCTATTTGACATTTTATCCTATAAATATGTGTGTAAGTGTGTTTAACACATCGTTGTCAATTTATGAAAGTTATGCTACTGTCATTCAAGTGGAGAGGTTAAGCTAGCTATGAAACATAGTTTAGTCTAACATTTTCTACGTGAGAAATTGTGTTCTTTGAAGTCAATTGATTGTTTAGCATTGAACAACAGGGACAAGTTATGTTAAATTCGTCTTACAAAATATTGTATAATTTCAAAAAATTAAACACATATAACAACAGTGTGTCTATAATTTGTTATAAATGTTTTACTCCTATTTGACATTTTATCCTATAAATATGTGTGTAAGTGTGTTTAACACATCGCTGTCAATTTATGAAAGTTATGCTACTGTCATTCAAGTGAGAGGTTAAGCTAGCTATGAAACATGGTTTAGTCTAACATTTTCTACGTGAGAAAATGACTGTTCTAATATTAATCAAAGGTACCAGGATTATAATTGTTTACGCCAGACGCGCCTTTCGTCTACATAAGACTCATCAGTGACGCTCAGATCAAAATAGTAATAAATTCATACTAGTACAAAGTTGAAAAGCATTGAGGACCCAAAATTCCAAAATCTTGTGTACTAAGTCAGGAATATGACTGTTGTTATCCATTCGTTGATGTTTTGGATTTGTTATCTTGCCATTTGCTTAGGGACTTTGGAGTACGATATTTTTGTGATTTAATTTTTTACGATAAGAAAACAACTGCTGTAGTGAAATCCATATTAATATAAGTATGATCATTATTGTTGTTGCTTACTTATATCTGTTCGTAATTATTATATGAAAGATGACTTTTAAATATCGATAAATAGTAAAACAAGTATTTTAATTCTTAATCGGGAGACTTTAATGTTGGCGATCTCCGGTAACATTTCAATTATAGTGTAAGTGTCAAAGCAATTTAAACATGTCATTTGTACAAAAGTTTCAACTCCCTGAGGCAAAGTTGACTTTAGATGAATTTGGATATCGATTTTAGTTATTTTTATCATATAGCTCTACAACGGTTTCGGTATTTATACATCCTCGGATTTCAAATGTTTGCCTTTGAGCGTTCGTAAGGTTAATCCAGAAAAACGCTTCCTACTCATTGAAATTATTAAACGTGTTGTTGTCAATTTTTTGTAGATTTTCATACTTTATTGACCTGTGTTTATAAAGGCGTGGTCATATATTAGATATTTTAGATATGTTTTGCAGTTGTGAATAACCATTACGATGGTCGTTTCTCTCGATGTACAACAAACCATAAAGCAGTCCTGAACATTTTGATATCAAAGAAAAACACGTCATTGTTGGAATGTGCTGTCCTGTGTGATACGCTACTCACATGTATTGGCCTCAACTATCATAATCAAAGGTAGGTATTGTTCTTCTTCATCTATATCACGTGCAATACCAAAATTTGAAACAGTGGTAACATACAATTTAGGTGTAATACCACCAAATCATGGCACGTCACATCCGGTTGTATACGAAAGTAGGTCTAAAAAAAGATAGGTTATATTCTCCTTCATTGTCATTCCTCCGAATCATCTGAACAGCTGAAAAAAAGTATTGGTATTTTGTACTTTAGACATATATATCACGTGCAATACCAAAGTCTTAAAAAGTGGTTAGATAAACCACACTTCTTTACTTGAAAGAGTGTTGAGGATATGACACGAAAGAAAAAAGCTGTATGTAATTAGGTACTTCAGAAATATATATCACGTAAAATACCAAAATTCTCTAGTTAATGAAAAATTAAGCTTTTCAGTGATCAAAATGTGTGTTTGTTAACCAGCTATATATCCAATGAAATATTTCCAATAAAGTGTGTTGTTCAAATTTTTGGATATTTTTTATGTTTTTTGTAAAAAGTCAAATAAACTCATCATAGATA
The DNA here is from genome assembly GCF_963676685.1 of Mytilus edulis. NCBI lineage: Eukaryota > Metazoa > Mollusca > Bivalvia > Mytilida > Mytilidae > Mytilus > Mytilus edulis. The sequence goes on along the minus strand of NC_092357.1, from coordinate 64,235,938 downwards.
CCAGGATTAAAATTTATTTTATGCGCCAGACACGCGTTTTGTGAATAAAAGACTCGTCACTGACGCTCGAATCTAAATAACGATAAAAAGGCCAAATAATATACGAAGTGCATTGAGGACCACAAATTCCTTAACGTTTTGCCAAATACAGCTAAGGTAATTTACTCTTGAGATAGAAAAGCCTTAGATTTAAAAAAAAAGTCAACGTTTTGTAAAAAGTTAATTTGTAATCTTAACTATATAAATGATAATTCATGCCAAACACAGAAGTGCTAACTACTAGTTTGGTGTTACCCTGGGGGAATAATGATTTGTCAAAAGTTTATGAAAATTAAATGAACCAAATTAATTTTAGTCAAGTGTTTGGTACCACCTTAAAGCTAAACTCTGTAAAAGCTTATACTACCTCAAGATTATATTTTATTTATGATTTAATTTTTTGGCTTCAGCTGTCAACTGGTATCACTAAGCCCTGGAGTTATAAGAAATATCCCAAAGAAACAGGAAGACGGTTGGGAATTTCATTCAAAATGTTACAGATACAATGGTGCATGTCTTTGGTGTTACTTCTGATGATGTTTGTCTCCATCTAAGATTTTTGGGTTACATCTGATGAATGAAGTCGACAAGGATTTTCTTCTGGATATAGAATGTTACTTTATTCGAGTGCATCTATTTGTCAGTCGACAAGGATTTTCTTCTGGATGATGATGCTACCTTTTTCGAGTGCGTCTGTTTGTCACTCGACATGGATTTTCTGTAAAGGATATAAGCCGATAACAGTCCATTCTGTTCAATATTTCATAGAATGGACTGTTAGAGGCTTATATCTTACTTAAAACATTGTCAAAAATTTGATAAAATGCAAGCAAATAAAAATTTTGTTAACATTTTTTTTAACTAGTGTGAAAATTGTTATGTGAATAAGATTTTCAGTTCATAAAAAGTTATCCTACATGTTAGCCACTTTAAACATTAGCTTAACTCAAATCAATAGACAATAACAAGTACAGCTGAAGGTAAACATTGTTAACATGTTTTGCTACATGAAGATTAAGACTGGGTATGCGTATCACGATTTTGCGCAAGAACAACTCTAAATATTTTCAGTGAATACTTTTCCATGCATTTCGTTATTCAAAATTGAAAAAGACGCTGAAAGTATATTCTAAATGCAAACAGGGTGTTGTTTATATTGTCTTGTCCTTAAATAGCGGCGTGATCTATCTAGCGCTTGAAGCATTACTTTATTTGTTGTTGTTTTTTCATTTTAATTGAAGATTAAAACGATGCTAGGAAGACTAATAGCAACACCACAGGTCAATTTTGATAACCGACTACGGACGAGGATAAATCTTATGTTAGTGTTAAAATCAATTTGAAAGTACGTTTTTTTCTCAAAAGATCAATTTGATGAGTGACAAAATTATTGTATTGGAAGGTGACTTTAATAAAAATGTTTTTTTTGTAATTATCATTTGTGTTTTGGTTGTTGTTTTTTTTTTACATTTTGAAATTAATTGGCGGAATTGATAGTGTTTTTTTTTCAGTGATTCGACTATCATTTACCTGTAAGAATCAATTATGCTTCCTTCAGCTGTCCAATATTTTTTAGAAAGTAGAGGACTTTTCTTGAAAATATTGGACAGTTGAAGGTAGCATAATTTTTTCTAACAAGTAAATGATAGTCCAATCACTCAAATAAAGAACTGGTTCAACAATAGAATGGCGTTACAACAATGTTTTATTATTGATGTTGAATGTAAATATATTCGAGTGAGACTGTCTGTCAGTCGATATGGATTGTATTATTAGTATGTGTAATATAATTATGTGACTCTTATTTTTGATGTATATTTCTATGTTGTACATAAATATGTAATTTCTTTTATGCAATCTTCCTTATTTTACAATAAGCAAATTTTAAAATGAAATATCAGTATCTATTACATCTCTGTATATATATATATTTATATTTATTGAGAGTCTATCTGAAAATGAGGGTACTTTTTTTCTAAAAACGAGGGTACTTTTTATATGGCCTTCCAAATACCGTTTCGATCCCTAACATCACCGAAGAGACATCTATTGTCGAAATCCGGATCTGGTGTACTAAAAAAATAATGACACCGTATGTTTGTGGCATAACATCGTGGCCACAAGTTAATTTTTTGTTTTCTGTTTAGTATTAAATTTATATTAAGATCCATTTTGTTACATCTTGTGATCAATTTTATTTGCAATCGCCAATGGCAGTCAGCAGGGTTAAAGACCATCAGTTGTTCGACCTGTTAGTCAAATGCGTTTTGTTTAAATATACTTTTTTCACTTTTTCGGTCTTTTGGAAAATGTTGTTTGTGTTGTTTTCAGACCCTTCTACGACGAAATTTGTTTTACATGCACACGTATAAAAATTGCGGTTTTTATCCAACGCAATCATAGGTTTGAACGTAGTTTTCAATTAAGACTCGTTTATATTTATATTTATTGTATATGCTGCTAGACGCATCTTTAGGTACCTAGTTTGCAAGCCCTCCTCCCGTTGTGAAGGGGTAGTTTCTAGATAACTAAAAATACGTCTGTCGAATATCACCATTTCAAAAGCAAAATTAAACCAATTTGTTGAATTAAACATCTTTAACTGGAGTTAAACTAAGTCTTATAAAAACCCTTTATTTCCCAATTTTTTTCGTGTATGATTTTTGTTATATCAATTCTTTACCAATGATTAAATCTTTAAGAGAGAGATACCAGTCAGGAATTACCAACGACTGAAAAAAGTATTTTGATATTTTAAAAATCTTTATGGCTATGCTTCGTAAACATTTACCCTTTATGAACACAGGAGCCTAGAATTCGGTGGTTGTCGTTTGTGTATGTGTAACATATTTGTTTTTCGTTCCTTTGTTTGTTCATAGGCCGTTAGTTTCTCGTTTGAATAGTTTTACATTGTCATTTCTGGGACTTTTATAGCTGACTATGCGGTATGGGCTTTTTTCATTGTTAAAGGGAGTACGGTGACCTATAGTTGTGCCATTCGGTCTCTTGTTGATAGTTGTCTCATTAGCAATCATACCAGATCTTCTTGTTTATAGATAAATTATGGGCTTAAATTATATCATTCCACAATTGTTTTGTTATTCATTTATTCTGTTAATCATCAACATCAAACTAACTATGTTAAACTTTGTAAGTATCGCACTCGATGATTAAATTGGTCTTGTGACACCTAACATTCCAACATAAATGACCATGGTACTAAGAGTATATTCTTTGATGGTTAAGATGAAGATATTTGTGTATATTTTCTGTAATCATAATACCCCCAAACATATACCATGTTGCCTGATAGGTCCCGACACTATTTCAGTATTTCGACAGTTAAACGTTTAGATTGTCCAGTTCAACTGTTAAAGCTTTAAATAGTCCTGTTAGATTAAAATGCATATATCATCTATGAAAATTATTTACATACTAGCTAATATTAAATAATTATTTTTAAATGATTCATCAAAAGATATAAATAGTTATCATAGGTATCAGGATTATAATTTAGTACGCCAGACGCGCATTTCGTCTTCATAAGACTCATCAGTGACGTTCAGATAAAAAATAATAAAAGCCAAACAAGTATAAAGTTCAAGAACATTGAGGACCCAAAATTCCCAAAAGTTGTGCCAAATACGGCTAAGGTAATCTATTCCTGGGATAAGAAAATTATAATTTTTCGAAAAATTCAAAGTTTTGTTACAGGAAATTTATATAAATGACCATATAATTGATATACATGTCAACACCGAAGTGCTGACTACTAGGCTAGTGATACTCTCAGGGACGAAACGTCCACCAGCAGTGGCATCGACAGATCTGCCATTATCAAAGGTTCGAATGTAATTTCTTTATTACAGTTTTTAACTTTGATCAGGTAAGCATGTCCCCTAGACTTATGTGTTTACTATACATAATAATACATTATGATTGGTTGTTCAACAAGATCCCATTAGAGTTCGAGTAGATTTGTCAAAATTTGAATAAGATCACAACCTTTATCTGACGTAGTGAGCATAAAAGACGAGTAAGTTCGGAGTTTGAATTCTAATGAGTAGATTCGTTTTTGATCATGAGAATGAAAAAATGCCTATCAGTAAATTATTTTCTTAAGATGTATATTCACTTTTTTCCGGATCGGGGAAGTGTTTCTCCTATTTCACAACACAGATAGGAAGAACATTTTAATATAGAAATTAGTGACGAGACATGGAAAAAATATTTATTCTATAAAAAGCAAACTACAGCTTTCCAATATTAACTTTTACACAGAATAGTCTCACATACATGTAATTACCTTCTTCAAAAATATAAACTTTCTTCAACTAATGAATGTGCCAGTTGTAAAGAAATAGAAACTACAGAACATATTTTTTTTTGAGTTTACAGAATAAACAATTTTGGAGAGATTTTTCCAATTAATGGTATATTTGTATTCAGTTTTTGGAGTAAATCTTTTTTGGAATAAAGGCAGTGTCATTTTTGGCGTATTGAATTCTGATAACTTAGATATAGGAAGATGTGGTGTTAGTACCAATGAGACAACTCTCCATCCAAATTACAATTTATAAAAGTAAACCATTATAGGTCAAAGTATGGCCTTCAACACGGAGCCTTGACTCACACCGAGCAACAAGCTATATAAATCTAAGTTTTAAATTATTGTATTCTACAAGCAAATTATTACATTAATTATGTAAAGAACACACAATTAGACAGACAGATTGTTCATATATGTGCAAGCTTTTCTTAAATTTTTAAAAAGAAGTCTGGAGATATTAGAATATTTTCATATTTCTAAAGACAAACATTTTTGTCATTTGTCAACAGATGGGGGAGATTTATGGAAGCTATTTAATTAAATTTATTTTTTAATATGGCTAGTTTATAATGTATTTCAAAGTATTCCTAAGACGTATCATATACTGAGTATTTACACCACTAATTCTTACTTTGTCTTATTAGCATAATATCGATAGTATAACAATGCCATACATGTCATATCATTCACTTATGTCTAGTAAAAATGTATGAATGCACTGTAGTTTGAACACCAAAAAGATCAATAAAAAATTTTAAAAAAAGTTATCATAACCCCTATCTAAAATTTGGTAGATTTTACTTTTTTTCATGATCCAGAATGCCATATGTTGTAAATATTTGACCTTGAGTTACATAACGTCTGTAAATTGTGATAATGTTCATTGTTGATGTTCAGTAATGGATTGAAAACATTTGCCAGAAGAAAACAATATTTTATTTCATCTGATGTTTCATGATATATAAAACATATATCGTCCCTGTGCATGCCATGATATTTCGTCTTTATGTTAAAATGCAGAAACTATTTGAATCATATTTTCAAACATACGTATACCACAGATTTTCGGTTTAAAGGAACAGTTGCCCATAGCCGTATCTATGTTTTCTTTTAATATTTTCAAATCAAATTCAAACACATTAATTCATGTTAATTGTTATCTTTAATAGTTTTCAGTCAACAGATGAATTAATACGTTGACCGCAAGAGTTCTGACTTTGATTGTGATTTAGATTTCATCACTACATTGCACTTCTATAAATAACTGTTATTCAAGTTTGAAATTTAGCTAACTATAAAAAAAAGTAAAATCACAAAAATACTGACCTCAGAGGAGAATAAATATGTCCCAGGTTAGGGGGAGGGTTGGGATCCCGCTAACATGTTTAACCCCGCCACATTATTTGTGTATGTGCCTGTCCCAAGTCAGGAGCCTGTAATTCAGTGGTTGTCGTTTGTTTATGTGTTACATATTTGTTTTTCGTTCATTTTTTTTTACATAAATAAGGCCGTTAGTTTTCTCGTATGAATTGTTTTACATTGTCTTATCGGGGCCTTTTATAGCTGACCATGCGGTATGGGCTTTGCTCATTGTTGAAGGCCGTACGATGACCTATAGTTGTTAATGTCTGTGTTTTGTGGATAGTTGTGTCATTGGCAATCATACCACATATTCTTTTTTATATGGAAAGTCCCAAATCACATGGCAAAATCAACTAACAAAACACATCAAAAACGTATGGGCAAGAACTGTCATATTCCTGACTTGGTACAGGCATTTTCAAATGTAGAAAATGGTGGATTAAACCTGGTTTTATAGCGCTATCCCTCTCACTTTGATGACAGTCTCATCAAATTCCGTTATATTTACAATGATGCGTTAACTAAACAGACACAATAAATAAAATAGTCAAAATATGGGTACAGCAGTAATCATCGTGTAACAATTTTAAAAGGAACAATTTAACTGAACACAAAAACATGTATCTACAAACACATTCATTGATTCGCGTGTCTGACGTCAGAAAACTTTATACGTCACATGTCTTTGTCGTTCAATGTACATACAAACAATTTTAAAATTTCACATAGGCAATGTTAGCATACAGGGTTGAAAAATCAAAAGTATGTTAGAATAAATTTCAGAAATAAACCAAGATATTAAATAGCCCAAAAGTTATATAGAATTTATAAGAATCCACAAATAGTTAATTCCCTACGCGATTGAATGATTTTGACGTCTGTGGTTCAAAGTATTTTGTAATTCATGATAGAAATATATCATAATGACATAAAATAAAACAATTTCATACTTACAGGATCTTTTAAAGTACTGGGTCACGTTGTAAGAACAAAAGAAATACAAAAAGTTGTATATACAAAACACACCAGCAAAAAATGAAAGACAATAAAAACACATTGACGGGATGTATAAGTACCGAGCCACGCCAAATGAATATCGCATAAAACAATCCAACAGTAAAAGTAATATTGATAATAGAACAAAGACAAATGAAAGAACAATAAAACACGTTGTTAAAATGATAAACAACATCAGTACGCAGAATCTATACATCAAGACCATCATGTATTATTTGTGAAGTTGATACGGAATATTTATCAACAAGGTCTTGGTACCTTCCGATGAACTTTTTTAGAAAAACGACGAGACGTTCTTTGACATAACCCTGGTTAACCAACTTTCTACTCAGACACTGATGACCTTTTACAAAGTCTGAGTAGGAGCTGCAAGCTCTTGAATATCGAATAAGTTCGGAAATGTATATCCCATATGCAGGTGAAGTTGGTATATTGCTACTTAGTTTGGAGAAATTTATAATTTCAAAACTAAAATCGTCTCGTTTGTCATATTCGAGATATAAGTCTAAAAATGAGGCGGGGAAGCCGTGTCTGTTGTTTCTTTAATTTCTAGTTCTGAGGGATACAGTGTGTATATTAATGGAACCCAATCAGAAAAGTTCGCATTGTTTATGGAAAGATTATCAATTATAACCAGTTATAACCCGTTGCTTACTTAGGAAAATTATTTTACCAAGTTAAGAACATAACAGTTGTTTATCACTCGTTACGTTTATTGATATGGTATTAATTTCTCACTGATATTAATGAAAGATGGAAGTATCTGGTATATTGGTAGACTGAACTTTACGATACCTCGTTAGGGATCTATGCATACACAACATATATTGAGTGCGACAATATACTACTGCATGGTCTTAATATTTCATTTTTGTTTTGCTCAATATGATATATAGTGCGCACAAGTTAATATTTTGTGTGCGTGATATGAAAATATTTTGAGCTTCAACTAATAGTTAGTGTGCTAAACATAAACATATTGTGCGCACAAATTCTGTGAAATCTAGATGTGGCAGTGCTGTCAAAGGTCTACAGTGCAGAGAGATTCATCAGTCTTCGACGATTTTATAAGGTTTCATTTTGACACGAGGCTAAATTGCAACCAAAATTGTCTCACTTTTCGCAAAATAACATCAATAATGTAAAGTATAATTGACACCTGACACATATTGCGGTAGCTCCATTTGAAGATTTCGTTGCATTATTTAACATAGAAACAGTTTGATCCTAATAACAAATGTCAGTCTTCGTCTTATAGAAAAATACATTATAGCTAGATAAAAAAAATCGACATTTTATACTCATTTATATCATTAAAAGTACAGATCAATTTTGAGAATCTTTTTGACAAAAAATTGTTGATTATGTTTTGTTTCATTTCTTATAATTTCTGAATCAATTGATCCGGTCTTATAAAAAGGATATCAAATCTAGTTTCGTGACAGTAAGCCGCTTTAATTCGATTGGCAGATGTTTGTAATCTTTGCATCCTTCAACGAATATTCTGGCCCCAAATATGAAAACAAGAGAACTCCCTTTTGGATAAGTATCCACATACCACCATATTTTAGTAGATGTAGCATTTTAGCAAACACAGTATCATCAGAACACTAGCTTATAAAATGTAGCAATACCTTATTATTTGACCCAAGTTAAAAAAAAGTGTCAGGAAAAATACATAAAGAAAATCAGCTGCATCAACTGCTTTCTCACTATTTTACACTTCTATAAATAACTGTTTATATTCAAATTTGAAATTTAGTTAACTTTAAAACCAGTTTTAACCCGTTGGTTACTGTGGTAGGAAAATGATTGTACCAAGTTAAGAACATAACAGTTGTCTATCACTCGTTCCGTTTATTGATATGGTATTAATTTCTCACTGATATTAATGAAAGATGGAAGTATCTGGTATATTGGTAGAATGAACTTTACGATGCCTCGTTAGGGATCTATGCATACACAAAATGTATTGAGTGCGACAATATACTAATGCATGGCCTTAATGTTTTGTTTTTGCTCAATATGATATATAGTGCGCACAAGTTAATATTTTGTGTGCGTGATATGAAAATATTCTGGGCTTGAATTAATATTTTGTGTGCTAAATATTAACAAAGTGTGCACACAAATTCTGTTAAATCTAAAGGTGGCAGTGCTGTCAGATATCCCCAGTGCAGAGAGATGCATTAGTCATAAACGGTTTTATAAGGTTTCATTTTGACACGAGGTTAGATTACAGAAACATTCTCTCACTTTTAGCAAAATCTCATCAATTATGTAAAGTTCTTTAATTGACACCTAAAACGATATTCCGGAAGCTCCATTTATAGATTTCGTTGCATTATTTAACAAAGAAACAGTTAGATCCCAATTGTAAAAAAAATGTCCGTCTTCGTCTTATAGAAAAATACATTAACGATATTTTGTGCCTTTGTCATTTGATCTTTTTTGTGATAATTTTTCATATCATGCTACTCGCTTGGGATGGAAAAGTATTGTCAGAAACTAAGGAGGCACGTGGCGTTGCTTATGACATTGAAATCATAAAAGTTACAGATCAATTTTGAGTTTCTTCATAACGAAAGATAATTTCTAAAACAATTGATCCAGTCTTATACAAGGGATATCAAATCTAGATGTCTAACAGTAAACAGCTTTAAAATTAAAACCAATGCATCAGGGAGTAGCTCAACCAGTAGTTGTTATTAATGACCTCACCTTTTAAAGAATATGCTGGTCCTAAAAATTATAAGATTAAAATTCCCTTCTGTATTATCACCACGAGTAGCTAGAAGGGTGTCGGACTGGGCCAGTCATTTTTTTTTCACGCCAGACCAAGGGCAATTAAAGAAAGATTGAATAGTTGACAGTTATGTGAAAATCCGTATATATAGAAAATGTCAGAAGTCTCTTCACGACAAATATCTTGATGTTTCTGCATTTCAATCCGCAATAAATCTGAGAACTTATACCTTGATTGTATTGGTTATCTAAGCATCATTTAGCTCTGGACCAACAACGGTATATAGCAGGCTCTTCTGCATGTTCTACATTGTCCGTTACATCAACCAAAATGTAGTCCGCAGTAAGAAAGGGATAACAGAATTACTGGGACACTATTTCAGTATTTCGATGGTTAAATAAAGGTGGGGATTTTCCAGTTCGGCAGTTAAAGTTTAAGATAGTCCTGTTAGAATAAGATGCATTTGTGTAATATAACCAACTATGAAAGCTATTCACATACTAGCATATATTAAATTATATGTTTTACAATTATTAATCAATATAATGAGAGATCAAAATAGATGCAAATTATACATAGTGATAACAATCTATGTTTTATTCAATGGGTATTGTTCATATGTATAAACAATACACTATTTATTACGTTTGATAATTGACAATCAAAACGACAGGCTGCTTCATAGCTACACAAATTGCATAATGTCATAATAAAACTATATGCACCAAAGCCCCAATAAATTAAGGTTTAATTACACATGAACTCGTGTTGTTGTTTTACTGGAGATGACGTTTGTGTTTGTATACGCGCACCATGGACACCATTTCAAATTGTGAATTTATTCAATTCATCGTTTCAGAATCTAACGTATCCTAGGTAATATTTTAAAAAGTGTACACCAAAACGTCCTGATTGGTAAAAAAATATCATAAACAATGGAAATTTAAAAAATGACGTGTCGTTATTTTCATTTTCATTTAACGGAGTTAATACTATTCATTTCTTCTAACAGTACAACTATTTTTGGCACTGTTGTGGTAAAATTCTGATTTTCCTTTTACATGTTCCATTCCTTTTCATTTTGTATATTTTCTACATTTTCTACTTACTTTTTTTATCAGTCATCCACGTCCTACTATTTTTATCAGTTGTTTACAGTCACCGTTGCCTCAAACGCACGATCAGATTATAACCATTCTTATATTTTGAGCACATTAAGCCCCAACGCGTGTCCTATTCTACAAAAAGTATCTACTATTATAATACCGTTATGTCAAAACGTTGACCTAATTACATATAGGGCACGCGTTTGGACAACTTACTCACGGTCTACTCGATTATCTAAGCATCTACGCCTTACTCTAGATCAACTTGTGTTATACCTGATCATAACAAAGTACAAATCTTTTGGTATATATTGATATGTCTTATGTCGAATAATATGCAACATTGGAATAAAAAAAATAGTTTATGCTTTACTGAATGTTAGATTGAACTATTACTCAAAACGAGAACATAAACTTAATGATCTTCAGGATGTGAATATGAGCGTATTTTCGTCGTTGGTGATTTTACTGACCATCATAACTATTGCCACGAGTTTATGGTTATTTAATCTCATGTATAGAGCTGGTGATATAGAAAAAAATCCCGGTCCAATCTTAAATTCTACAAGTAGTTGTAGTAGCTGTTCAACACATTCCGACTCCTTGCTCACTGGTAGTCATTTCCTAACCTTTTCATGTTTAAATACACAAAGTTTCCTAGCGAAACGAGACTTAATTGAAGCTGAGCTTAGCGACAGAGCTATCTTGTTTTTTTTTTATATTTTTTTTCCAGTTTGAAGAGATAAATTCAAACTTCAACTTGAAAATTTGTTCCATAAAAGGACAAACCCTTTGAAATATGTACAGTGACAATGACAGACAGAAAAGGCATATTTTAAAATTCTGTCCAGGTACACTCATAAGGAAAAAATATTTGTTTTTAAACAAATTTATTAAAAAATATTTCCCATTCAAACAATCTCCAATCATTTCATTCGAAAAATATTCAACACACGTGTATTAAATTTCCCAATTAAAATGCCGTTATGGAATTGTAAACGGGCATGCATGATAACATCGACTTTTGCTGAATATTTTATACATCTTGTTGATATTTATATCAGTAAAGAAAAGAACTACTTTCATATTCCTACAATACTTTGGCTTAATAAGTAGAAGATGGCTTCTGGTCAAAAATTGTTTCTCTTAAGTATTATTGCTCTGAAGACTTTAGGTAAGACTAACATTACTTAATTATTTGTATTGCCTGAAGAATGAATTCTACATACATGTTTTCGAAATTCTGCGCTCCCGTTGTTTCTTTTATAATGAAGGAAAAATGTACAGAAGTTTTTGAGTTGAATTGAAAGGTTTTAGATGCCGGATTTAAAAACACTCTACTTTGAAGCTATTGTTGTTTTTTTTTTTTTGTTTTTTTTTTTGTCTTTTTGTGCATTATTAAATTGAAAGGTTTTGTTGAGAACAGTATCAATTACGTTGTATATCAAAATATTTTTAAATAAACATTGAATACGTTTTCACTGCTAGAGAGGTTTCATATGCGAGAACAACCTGTAAAATTTTAACTTTACCCTATAAGTTTGAACCATGTACCTCCGAGAGAGAAAACCCCGAAAACTCGTTATTTTATCTTTGTAGATTATCGACATAAAAGTCAAAGCTACAGTTGTTATTGATATCAAATCCGAAATCTGAATTTTCATCAAAACAGAACAAAACAATTACAATTTACTGAGCTTACCACACCAGTCTCAGCAATGTCTTTATCATCTTTATTATTAATATAGTGTTTGAACGTGGACCGCAAAGAAGAAACTAAAAAACGATAATTTGAATACTGATGCTCGCTTAAATTAAAACAGTAAACAACATTGTATGTTCTACGCATATAGCATACATTAAAATGTATTTGTATAGTAAAACTGCCAGTTGCAGGATAAATTATGTACGTCTCATTTCTCTGTCGTAGGTTTAAAATAAATGCATCAATATTCAAACAAGGATAACCATGTCAATGTCCCATTACACAATCCTCGAATTTGAATAATAAAACAAAATACATGTAGATTTCATATTCTACGACATTCAAAAATATTTTAACTAATTTTTCCCCTTCATTCATTAACGTTTAAAATAAGTTAATTAATAAAATACACCGAAAAAATATCAAAACATTTTTTTGTTATCTGATTGGTAGTAAGCCATTTTGTTTGGTTTTGTCTACCCTATATTGAGCCTCCTCGTTAGGTTTTTGATTATGTGATTACTTGGTCGTTTTTTATAATGATTTATTTGATTACCGGACAAAATATTTCATGATTATTTGATTATTTGATAATCTAGGACGGTACTTTTGGTTATTTGATTATCTTGTTTAACACAATTAAACATGATTATGTGATTATGTGATTACTTGGACACCCCCATAAGGGGCCTCTGTAATATAAAAGACGTTTGTAGCGTAGTATTAAGTACATATGTCCCTCCGTTTGTTTGTTATGTCATTGTCAGTTTTTCTTCGACTTAATAATATCATAAATAACATCATTAGTTCAGGAACAATCAGACGAATTACATAAATACTGAGTTCTCAACAAAAGGGGCAGTTTCAAAATTTATGAAGCATTGATGATTCCAAACAAAACTCGAAACGCTGACTTTTTAATACAGGGACGGATTCAAGAGGGGCGTGGCGGGTTTGTACCCCCCCCCCCCCCGCTAAAATTTTCAAACCATTGGGTTGTCCTCAGCTGATTAATGCATATTTCGATAATCTTACCTCAAAAAACTGTTCGCTTCACTCGACTTGCCTAAAAATTAAGTTTACGCCCCCCCTAAACCTAAAATCCAACATCCACCCCTGTTTAATGAACAATTCCGTAATTTACCTGAGTAAAGTGCCCTTTTTTCAAACTGAATTATAAGTAGTAGGACATAGCAAATTAATTTTATAGTAACTGAAATAGACTGGTTCCCTGTCCTCTATCTGTTTGGCTCGAGTGTAAATGTGGTCAATGAAATGTTGCTTCTTCCCCTGTTGTTTCCAAAGTTCGATTTAATGTTTTGTGTACTACTTGTTTATTCGTCTTTTTTATTCTAGTCATTGTGCTGTCGGTTTTTCTTTGCCTTTTTAATGCCCCTTTAATACAAGTGTCTTATCCTCTCTTTTATGTCATATATTTTTCTGTCTTAATCTGAAAGAAATTGATTGGTTTATATATAGTCTTACAGGACTCGTAATTGAAAATACATTTACAACACTCAATATTGAATACAAGCATTCCTTTGACATCGCTGATTTTTGGCAGCACGTTTTTAATATCAACAAAAATGGTCTTGATTTAAGTGGAATTTCGACGCTAACATTTAAGGTGAAGGCGTGTAATGATTCGTCAATTATTATGTCCAATTCAGACGATGGAAACTCCTCCAAGCCTATTTATGATTTTATAATTGGTGGCTGGTATAATCAAAAATCAGCTATTGGAAGACGGAATGACGATTCACTTACACCGGATAGCAAGCAACGGGTCACATTCAACACTCCTGACATTTGTCAATGTGATGAATACCGACCATTCTGGATCAGTACCACCAACGGTGTTCTAATGATGGGAAAATGACTTATCGTTGGTATAAATGTTATAGCTGAGTGGACCGACCTAAATCCATTTACAATACGAAGCATAGGAATATACACAAACTGGGGAACAATAGGAGAATGGAAGGTTCAAATAGGAGGTAATATTAAAATTAAGAATGTAAATGGGGAATGTGTCAAAGCGACAACAACCCGACCATAGAGCAAACAACAGCCGAAGGCCACCAATGGGTCTCCAATGTAACGATAACCCTTTTCTTTATTTCTTTATCGCTTCAATACAAGCGTTATTGTTTATCAGATACATGTATCCAATCCCAATAAACTTTAGAAAATAATTTGTAAATTGTGTTCTTTGAAGTCAATTGATTGTTTAGCATTGAACAACAGGGACAAGTTATGTTAAATTCGTCTTACAGAATATTGTATAATTTCAAAAAATTAAACACATATAACAACAGTGTGTCTATAAATTGTTATAAATGTTTTACTCCTATTTTACATTTTATCCTATAAATATATGTGTAAGTGTGTTTAACACATCGTTGTCAATTTATGAAAGTTATGCTACTGTCATTCAAGTGAGAGGTTAAGCTAGCTATGAAACATAGTTTAGTCTAACATTTTCTACGTGAGAAATTGTGTTCTTTGAAGTCAATTGATTGTTTAGCATTGAACAACAGGGACAAGTTATGTTAAATTCGTCTTACAAAATATTGTGTAATTTCAAAAAAAATAAACACATTTAACAACAGTGTGTCTATAATTTGTTTTAAATGTTTTACTCCTATTTGACATTTTATCCTATAAATATGTGTGTAAGTGTGTTTAACACATCGCTGTCAATTTATGAAAGTTATGCTACTGTCATTCAAGTGAGAGGTTAAGCTAGCTATGAAACATGGTTTAGTCTACGTGAGAAAATGACTGTTCAATATTAATCAAAGGTACCAGGATTATAATTGTTTACGCCAGACGCGCCTTTCGTCTACATAAGACTCATCAGTGACGCTCAGATCAAAATAGTACTAAATTCATACTAGTACAAAGTTGAAAAGCATTGAGGACCAAAAATTCCAAAATTCCAAAAACTTGTGTACTAAGTCAGGAATATGACTGTTGTTATCCATTCGTTGATGTTTTGGATTTGTTATCTTGCCATTTGCTTAGGGACTTTGGAGTACGATATTTTTGTGATTTAATTTTTTACGATAAGAAAACAACTACTGTAGTGAAATCCATATTAATATAAGTATGATCATTATTGTTGTTGCTTACTTATATCTGTTCGTAATTATTATATGAAAGATGACTTTTAAATATCGATAGATAGTAAAACAAGTATTTTAATTCTTAATCGGGAGACTTTAATGTTGGCGATCTCCGGTAACATTTCAATTATAGTGTAAGTGTCAAAGCAATTTAAACATGTCATTTGTACAAAAGTTTCAACTCCCTGAGGCAAAGTTGACTTTAGATGAATTTGGCTATCGATTTTAGTTATTTTTATCATATAGCTCTACAACGGTTTCGGTATTTATACATCCTCGGATTTCAAATGTTTGCCTTTGAGCAAAGGTTTATCCAGAAAAACGCTTCCTACTCATTGAAATTATTAAACGTGTTGTTGTCAATTTTTTGTAGATTTTCATACTTTATTGACCTGTGTTTATAAAGGCGTGGTCATATATTAGATATTTTAAATATGTTTTGCAGTTGTGAATAACCTTTACGATGGTCGTTTCTCTCGATGTACAACAAACCATAAAGCAGTCCTGAACATTTTGATATCAAAGAAAAACACGTCATTGTTGGAATGTGCTGTCCTGTGTGATACGCTACTCACATGTATTGGCCTCAACTATCATAATCAAAGGTAGGTATTGTTCTTCTTCATCTATATCACGTGCAATACCAAAATTTGAAACAGTGGTAACATACAATTTAGGTGTAATACCACCAAATCATGGCACGTCTCATCCGGTTGTTTACGAAAGTAGGTCTAAAAAAAGATAGGTTATATTCTTCTTCATTGTCATTCCTCCGAATCATCTGAACAGCTGAAAAAAGTATTGGTATTTTGTACTTTAGACATATATATCACGTGCAATACCAAAGTCTTAAAAAGTGGTTAGATAAACCACACTTCTTTACTTGAAAGAGTGTTGAGGATATGACGGGAAAGAAAAAAGCTGTATGTCATTAGGTACTTCAGAAATATATATCACGTACAATACCAAAATTCTCTAGTTAATGAAACATTAAGCTTTTCAATGATCAAAATGTGTGTTTGTTAACCAGCTATATATCCAATGAAATATTTCCAATAAAGTGTGTTGTTCAAATTTTTTGATATTTTTTATGTTTTTTGTAAAAAGTCAAATAAACTCATCATAGATACCAGGATTAAAATTTATTTTATGCGCCAGACACGCGTTTTGTGAATAAAAGACTCGTCACTGACGCTCGAATCTAAATAACGATAAAAAGGCCAAATAATATACGACCACAAATTCCTTAACGTTTTGCCAAATACAGCTAAGGTAATTTACTCTTGAGATAGAAAAGCCTTAGATTTAAAAAAAAAAGTCAACGTTTTGTAAAAAGTTAATTTGTAATCTTAACTATATAAATGATAAAATTGAGAATGGAAATGGGGAATGTGTCAAAGAGACAACAACCCGACCAAATAAAAAACAACAGCAGAGGGTCACCAACAGGTCTTCAATGTAGCGAGAAATTCCCGCACCCGGAGGCGTCCCTCAGCTGGCCCATAAACAAATATATACTAGTCCAGTGATAATGAACGCCATACTAATTTCCAAATTGTACACAAGAAACTAAAATTAAAATAATACAAGACTAACAAAGGCCAGAGGCTCCTGACTTGGTACAGGCGCATAAATGCGGCGGGGTTAAACATGTTTGTGAGATCTCAACCCTCCCCCTATACCTCTAACCAATGTAGTAAAGTAAACGCATAACAAAACGCACATTAAAATTCAGTTCAAGAGAAATCCGAGTCTGATGTCAGAAGATGTAACCAAAGAAAATAAACAAAATGACAATAATACATAAATAACAACAGACTACTAGCAGTTAACTGACATGCCAGCTCCAGACTTCAATTAAACTGACTGAAAGATTATGATTTCATCATATGAAAATCAGGCACAATCCTTCCCGTTAGGGGTTTAGTATCATACCATCATAACATATATGAAAAGAACATAACCCGTGTCATGCCAACAACTGTTTTTAGAATAAATGTGTTTAGTTCCGATGCAAAGACCTTATCAGTGACTCAATATTAACGCCAAAATATGCAATCTTTAATGACTTGACAACAGTATCGTAATTATATCCCTTCTTAAAAAGTCTATTCAAAGGTTTTGTAAGTTTCTGAAGTGAATACTGACACCTTTGTGCTTTATAAAGAATATTACCATAAAAAATTGGATGTGAAATACCTGAACGTATTAGAAGTCTGCATGTTGAGCTATATTTACGAATGATGTCTTTATACCGATGATAAAAATTAGTAAATGTTTTGACTAGTTTGTGATATCGAAAACCCTGGTGTAATAATTTTTCAGTAATACATAAATTTCTCTCGTTAAAATCTAAAACAGTGTTACATACACGAGCGAATCGTACAAGTTGAGATATATAAACACCGTAATTCATGCCAAACACAGAAGTGCTAACTTCTAGTTTGGTGTTACCCTTGGGGAATAATGATTTGTCAAAAGTTTATGAAAATTAAATGAACCAAATTAATTTTAGTCAAGTGTTTGGTACCACCTTAAAGCTAAACTCTGTAAAAGCTTATACTACCTCAAGATTATATTTTATTTCTGATTTAATTTTTGGGCTTCAGCTGTCAACTGGTATCACTAAGCCCTGGAGTTATAAGATATATCCCAAAGAAACAGGAAGACGGTTGGGAATTTCATTCAAAATGTTACAGATACAATGGTGCATGTCTTTGGTGTTACTTCTGATGATGTTCGTCTCCATCTAAGATTTTTGGGTTACATCTGATGAATGAAGTCGACAAGGATTTTCTTCTGGATATAGAATGTTACTTTATTCGAGTGCATCTATTTGTCAGTCGACAAGGATTTTCTTCTGGATGATGATGTTACCTTTTTCGAGTGCGTCTGTTTGTCACTCGACATGGATTTTCTGTAAAGGATATAAGCCGATAACAGTCCATTCTGTTCAATATTTCATAGAATGGACTGTTAGAGGCTTATATCTTACTTAAAACATTGTCAAAAATTTGATAAAATGCAAGCAAATAAAAATTTTGTTAACATTTTTTTTAACTAGTGTGAAAATTGTTATGTGAATAAGATTTTCTGTTCATAAAAAGTTATCCTACATGTTAGCCACTTTAAACATTAGCTTAACTCAAATCAATAGACAATAACAAGTACAGCTGAAGGTAAACATTGTTAACAGGTTTTGCTACATGAAGATTAAGACTTGGTATGCGTATCACGATTTTGCGCAAGAACAACTCTAAATATTTTCAGTGAATACTTTTCCATGCATTTCGTTATTCAAAATTGAAAAAGACGCTGAAAGTATATTCTAAACGCAAACAGGGTGATGTTTATATTGTCTTGTCCTTAAATAGCGGCGTGATCTATCTAGCGTTTGAAGCATTACTTTTTTGTTGTTTTTTTTCATTTTAATTGAAGATTAAAACGATGCTAGGAAGACTAATAGCAACACCGCAGGTCAATTTTGATAACCGACTACGGACGAGGATAAATCTTATGTTAGTGTTAAAATCAATTTGAAAGTATGTTTTTTTCTCAGAAGATCATTTTGATGAGTGACAAAATTATTGTATTGGAAGGTGACTTTAATAAAAATGTTTTTTTGTAATTATCATTTGTGTTTTGGTTGTTGTTTTTTTTCACATTTTGAAATTAATTGGCGGAATTGATAGTTTTTTTTCAGTGATTCGACTATCATTTACCTGTAAGAATCAGTTATGCTTCCTTCAGCTGTACAATATTTTTTAGAAAGTAGAGGACTTTTCTTGAAAATATTGGACAGTTGAAGGTAGCATAATTTTTTCTAACAAGTAAATGATAGGCCAATCACTGAAATAAAGAACTGGTTCAACAAAAGAATGGCGTCACAACAATGTTTTATTATTGATGTTGAATGTAACTATATTCGAGTGAGACTGTCTGTCAGTCGATATGGATTGTATTATTAGTATGTGTAATATAATTATGTGACTCTTAGTTCGGTGTATATTTCTATGTTGTACATGGATATGTAAATTTTTTTATGCAAGCTGTCTTATTTTACAATAAACAAATTTTGAAATGAAATATCAGTATCTTTTACATCTTTGTATATATATATTTATATGTATTGTATATGCTGCTAGACGATTCTTGGGTACCCAGTTTGCCAGCCCTCCTCCCTTTGTGAAGGGGTAGTTTCTAGATAAATAAAAATACGTATGTCGAATAGCACTATTTCAAAACCAAAATTAAACCAATTTGTTGAATTAAACAGCTTGACCTGGAGTTAAACTTATAAACCCTTTATATCCCGATTTTTTTCGTGTATGCATTTTGTTATATCAATTCCTTACTAATGATTAAATCTTTGAGAGAGAGATACCAGTCAGGAATAAACAACGACTGAAAAAAGTCTTTTGATATTTTGAAAAAATTTATGACTATGCTTTGTAAACATTTACCCTTAAATGTTAATGCAAATTAATGAACACAGGAGCCTATAATTCGGTGGTTGTCGTTTGTGTATGTGTAACATATTTGTTTTTCGTTTCTTTGTTTGTTCATAGGCCGTTAGTTTCTCGTTTGTATAGTTTTACATTGTCATTTATGGGACTTTTAAAGCTGACTTTGCGGTATGGGCTTTGTTCATTGTTAAAGGCAGTACGGTGACCTATAGTTGTTAATTTTTGTGTCATTCGGTCTCTTGTTGATAGTTGTCTTATTAGCAATGATACCCCATCTTCTTGTTTATAGGCTTAAATTATATCATTCACAATTGTTTTGCATTTATTTGTTATTCATTTATTCTGTTAATCATTAACATCAAACTAACTATATTAAACTTTGTGAGTGTCGGTGATAGAATTGGTCTTGTGACGCCAAACATTCGAACATAAATGACCATGGTACTAGGAGCCAGCTGAAGACCGCCGCCGATTGCGGGAGTTTCTCGCTAGATTGAAGACCCATTGGTGGCCTTCGGCTGTTGTCTGCTCTATGGTCGGGTTATTGTCGCTTTGACACATTCCCCATTTCCTTTCTAATTTTAGGAGTATATTCTTTGATGGTTAAGATGAAGAGATATTTGTGTATATTTTCTTTAATCATAAAACCATATGCAGCAACGCATTCCATGTTGCCTGATATGTCCCGACACTATTTCAGAATTTCGACAGTTAAACGTGTAGATTGTCCAGTTCGGCTGTTAAAGAATTAAAAAGATTAAGATGCATATATCATTTATGAAAATTATTCATATACTACATTGTACTAGCTAATATTAAATAATATTTTCTAAAATGATTTATCAAAATATTTGAAAAACAGATCTGCCATAATCAAAGGTTTGAATGCCAATTGACCATTTCAGAATCTAATGCATCCTGGGTAATAATATCAAAAGTGTACACCAAAACGTCGTGATTGGTTAAAAATGTCTTAAAAATGGAAATTTAACCAATGATGTGACGTTATTTTCATTTTAGGGTACTTACAGTGAAATAAACCATAGTCATTCAGATTCTGAAACGGTCAATTGTTTTATATCGTTTTTAATTTTTATCTAGCAAGCATGTCCCCTAGACTTGTTTGTTTGCTATACATAACTATTGGTTCAACAATAACACTAACCCACATTCTTTGACAAACTGCAATGAATGCTTATTAATTTACGTTTTTTTATTGAGCCTGCCAATTGATATTTTATCGTGTGTTTTTCTATGTTGTGATGTTATGCTGTTGTTCCAGAAAAAAGGGAAAAGGTTTGGTACCATTAAAACGTTTAATCCCGCTGCAAATGTTTGCACCTGTCCTAAGTCAGGAATCTGATGTACAGTAGTTATTGTTTGTTTATGTAATTTATACGTGTTTCTCGTTATTCGTTTTTTTTATATTTATATATATATATATATTAGACCGTTGGTATTCCCGTTTGTATGGTTTTACACTAGTAATTTTGGGGCCCTTTATAGCTTGTTGTTCGGTGTGAGCCAAGGCTCCGTGTTGAAGGCCGTACATTGACCTATAATGGTTTACTTTTTTAAATTGTTATTTGGATGGAGAGTTGTCTCATTGGCACTCAGACCACATCTTCCTATATCTATTATATTTCATATACCTCATTTTACGTATATATGGATAATATTTAGTAAATAAAATTACAGGAATATTTTATATGCTGCAATATTTCAGTAAGATCAATAAATAAAGCATCTGTTATGTTAGTTTTTTAAATATTTTATAGTTATTCAATCTTCATGTAATTACAATTAAATCTCATTTTTTCATGCTTGGTTGTTGCGTGGGAGATCTAACAAGATTCCATTAGAGTTCATGTAAGTTGTCAAAATTTGAATAAGGTCACGCAAAATATATTGCGTGCGATAATAAACTATTGTATGGGCTCGATATGAATTTTGTTTGCTCAATGCGCACAAATTATTATTTTGTGTGCTTGATATGAAATTATTCTGGGCTAAGTATTTTGCTCTAAATGTAAACATTTTGTGAGCACAAATTTTGTGGAGTTTGAATGTGGTAGTGCTGTCAAATGTCTTCCGTTCAGAGAGATGCATCAGTCATAAACGGTTTTATAAAGTTTCACTATGACGCAAGGTCATATTTCAGGAAAATGATCTCACTTTTCGCAAAATATCATCATTGTGTATAGTTTTTAATTTTATTTGACACCTGAAACGATATTCCGGAAGCTTTATCGTTATATATAATACATTCTTTTAAAAAAAACATAAAGATTCCAAAAACAAAGTTCCATTTTATATGGAAATACATTATTGCTAAATTAAATTGCAGTGGTTTTTTTTTTAAGTTGTAAATTGGATAAAAAATCATATATTTCGAAATTTTATTATAAGTTTTATCATATATCTAATAGTAAATACAGGAGTTTTGAATATTTGATAAATAGCTTGCTGTTTAATACATATCGTGCAACTTTGATTCGCACACTTTATCATACCCTTGATCACACCCCTATTTTTTCATTTTTTTTTCATTTTTTTACACCGGTTTAATCTTTTCAAGTTTCTGGAAGAAATATTTTTCCTCAAAATGGGTCCTAAATTTTAAATGAACAGTCATTCGAGCGTGACGCACTTTATTGAATGATGTCATTGTTTGGCAAGTGACGTCAGAAACGTCGAGTTTTTCTATTTTCTGACACACTGAATGCAACTATAAAAGTTACAGAGCAAATTTGAGTTTCGTCTGTATAAAAGATGCAAATTATACATAGTGGAAATAATCTATATGTTATTCAATTGGAATTGTTAATATGTATAAATAATGTTTGATAATTGACAATCAAAACGGTAGTTTGCTTCATGGCAAAACAAATTTCATAATGTTATAATAAAACTAGATGCACCGAAGCCCTAATGATTTAAGGCTTAATTAAACATGAATTCGTGTTGTAGTTTTACTGGAGATGACACTGACACACGCGCAACATAGATCACAGCCTTCAAATTCGCCATTTCAGAATCTAATGCATAGTGGGTAATATTTTCAAAAGTGTACACCAAAACGTCGTGATTGGTTAAAAATGTCATAAGCAATGGACATTTGACCAATGACGGGACGTTATTTTCATTTTTGGGAACGAACAATGAAATTACCCATAGTCCTTTAGATTCTGAAACGGTCAATTGTTTATTAATTCAATTACCGTTAACAGCAGGAATCAGCCAAACAATGAGAAAAGCCTCTATCGCATAGTTAGTAAATTAATTGTAGACTTATCTATTTATATGCAAACGAAATAGCATCTTCCGCTACTTATACAATATCATATGATATGTTAACGGGAAGGGTAAGCAGATAATGCTCCACTATAGCCGCACACAAAAAATAATGTGTTCTTTCCATGTGACTTCATCATGCATCTAGTGTAACACTATGCAGTGCTTATATAATAACTTTAAATATTCAAATATAATTTTATATACAAAAGGACATATATACAAATAGACAGTAAAGATATTATATGTATTAAAGCTTAACTTGCAGATATAGAATTGTTTTACAACGTGACTTAGTATGTACATGTTTTGGCTTTAAGGTAAACCTTTACTTTTGACAGGTGGTCATCGTGTAGTGGTCAGTTAATTGACATTTATTGCTTTGTATTAAATGAACTTCAATGCTTAGCTATGGAAGCAAAAGTAATGACCACTGTTTATACCATATTTATATATCGCTTTTGGCTTTCTAAAAGTAAGTACCTGTCAAAGGTAGAAACAAACAACATTCTTTCTAAATTTAAGTCACGTTGGTAGATGTATAAAAGAACTGTCTTTCTCAGACAGTTCAGATTGTAACTTGATCAGTAATAAAGAAACGTTTACCAGTTCAGCCATTGTTTGCCGTTATTGTGTGCCTTGTCTGATTTGTTGGGTTGCTGACTCACTTGACTTTTCGAGAGTCTAACACCTGGGAATTGGTTGCCGTGTACCAGGATAACCCTAGCTTTTATTCGTAATCAGGTAAGCGATTTTTCTGATCTATTGTTACTTTCTCATAATGGCTGAGCAAGACATCGGACAAGCGTTTAATAACCTAGCTTTCCAACTGCAAGGGTTATCAAATAAATTAGGGGCACAGGGGGTTAATCAAATCATACCAAAATTTGCGGGGGATGCTACAAAGTTTAGGACATGGATAAAACAAATCGAAAAATATATTGTTTTGGCAGGGTTGGGCAGAAACGAAGCTAAGATGGTAGCATATCAGGCTAGTGACCCGCCGGTTAGTGATTTTATCCATAGGTGGTTAGAGCAAAATGACGGGGATGAAACTGTGGGGTGGAATGAGCTAAAAGCTCAATTAGTTGTGAGATTTTCAGAAGTATCCGATCCACAACACGCTTTTGACCTTTTAAGCAAGATTAAACAAAAACATGGTGAAAACGTTCCCATCTTCGCGGAAAGACTATATAATCTCGCTGAAGAGGTATTTAAGGATCAAAACGTAAATTTGCCCATAATACAAAAACAATTAGTAAACTTCTTTATAAATGGCCTTTCGTTAGATTACTTAAAAATGAAAATTATGAGGTCGAATCCAGACACCTTTCAAGGTGCTGTCGCGGTAGCAATGACAGAACAAAATCTAAGAAAAAGGTTTGAATTGAGAAGGGGGACCCCAGAAAGATCAAATCAAAGTAGACATTACGAAGTACAGGGTGCGAGTGAAGAAGCAATGGAAGTTGACCATTTTAGAAATTCTAAAAGATGCTTCAACTGTAATAAAGTAGGACATAGATCTAGGGATTGTAGGGCAAGAAAACAGGTCAATGCTTTTGACCAAACCCCTAAATTTAATAAAGACATAGAGTGTTGGAAATGTGGTAGAAAAGGTCATATTAAAAGATTTTGTAGAGTAAGGACTTTTGAAAAACAAGAAAATAGATTTCAGGGAAACTAAGAAACTCTCTTTGTTATGAAGCCGACAAAGAGAGAGAAACAAAACCAGAAACAAATGAAATTTTTACTATTAATTTGGCAGGAAATCCAAACAGTTGTATTTTAAATATTAAAACTAGAAAACTAAGGGCACTTGTTGATTCTGGAGCACAATGTAGTTTGTTACATTATAAAATTTATAAAACTTTAAACAACTTGCCAAAATTATCTAAAAAGAAAGTTAATCTTCAATCCGTAAATGGAAACTCACTAAATTGTTTAGGAAGTATTGAAATTGATTTTTCTATCAAAAATAAGAAAATGACACACTTGTTTTATGTTGTTTCTGATATGAACAGAAACGTTATTTTAGGACGTGACTGGTTAGTTAAAAATGGAGTAAGGCTTTACTTTGATTTAGGAATGTTGAGAGTAGGAGATGTTTATGCAAATTTAGAGGAAGATATTCATATATCAAGCATTTTAAGACTCTCTAAAGAAACTGTATTCAAACCTCAAACTTCAAACATATGCTTTGTAAAGATAAAGAAAAATGTTCAACTTTCAGAGTCAAAATTATATGAAACTTCTGCAGTTACAGAAGGTAGTTTTTGTGAAGAGCCAGGTTTATTGATTGGAAATTCCGTTGTTAAAATTAGTCAGTTAAATAAAATTCCGATTCACATTGTGAATAGTACAAACAAAACATTCAAATTTAAAAGAGGCACTGCTGTTGGTAGAATAAACACCGTTCTAGAAGAAAACTTAGTCTCTTTAAATGAAATAAAAAATAAAGAAATCCGATTCGAAAATGATAGCGAAATAAACGCTCCTCTTGAATACAAAAGTATGATCGAAAAATTAATTAGTAAGAACAAAGATATTTTTGCTGCAAAAGATTCAGAATTAGGTCACACTGACACGGTAAAAATGGAAATAGAAACAGGAAATCACCCTCCCATTAAATTAAAACCATATAGGACACCCTTACATAAGAGACAAATAGTAGATAAGGCAATTGATGAAATGCTCGATGCTGGGGTCATTAGAAGATCAAAAAGTAGTTGGAGCGCGCCTATAGTTGTTGTGAAAAAGAAAGATGATACTCATAGGTTTTGCACGGACTTTAGGCAAATTAACAAAATTACCAAAAGTCTTTCATATCCCTTACCTTTGATTGATGATATACTTGCCCAATTAGGCAACGCTAAGTACATTTCTTCTTGTGATTTAAAAAGTGGCTTCTGGCAGGTTTTAATGGGCGAAAAAGACAGAGAAAAGACTGCTTTTGCGTGTCATAGAGGTCTCTTCGAATATAACGTAATGCCATTTGGGTTACAAAACTCTCCTGCTGTATTTTCCCAATTGATGGAAATTGTTCTAGAAAATCTACCATTTGCCATTGCTTATATTGACGACGTTTTAATATATTCTGAAACTTTAGAGGACCATCTTTCCCATATTCAACAAGTTTTTGATAGGTTAAGAAAACATGGATTAAAGTTAAAATTGAAAAAATGTCAATTTCTCCGAAAAGAAACCAATTACTTAGGATTTCAAATAACCGGAAATGGTATCAAACCGGAAACGGATAAAGTAGATACAATCAGATCTTTACCACCTCCAGTTAGTGTGAAAGAAGTTAGAAGCTTCATAGGGATGTTAAGTTATTATAGGCGTTTCATACCAAACTTCTCAAAAATTTCTGTACCTTTGGTTGATCTGACTAAGAAATATGCAAAATTTAGATGGTCTGACGAGTGTCAAACAGCATTTGAATTCTTAAAAGAAAGTCTATCAATTATTCCTGTGCTCGCATATCCGGACTTATCGAAGCCGTATACCTTATATACCGACGCATCGGACGAATCGATAGGCGCTTGTTTAACCCAACCATGTGATGAGAGTGAAGAAGTATTATATGGAGTTAAAAACGAGAAACCGATTTATTTCTTATCCCATAAATTAAGTGATACTCAAAAGCGCTGGTCAACTATTGAAAAGGAAGCATACAGCATTCATTATGCACTTCAGAAATTAGATCATTACTTGCATAATGCGAACTTTACTATTAAAACAGACCATAAACCATTGCAGTATCTTTTATCTTCAAATTTCTCTAATCGCAAAATTCAATTATAGGCATTGTGTATTTCTAGTTATAATTGCAAGATAGAATGGCTATCTGGGGCAGAGAACACAATCGCAGATTATTTATCTAGAAGGCCTAAAAATAAAATGGACGACCCACAAACATTAGAAGAAATCAATGAAAATGATAACATCGAGATGGACATAAGTAATAAGGCCTATGAGATAAGTACGTTAAATTGAGTTCAACCCAAAAGAATTTTCAAGTTGTCAACATAATGATGATGACAATGTTCAAGTAGAAGATTTAAAAATTAAGGGGTATGATATTAAATATGAACAGTCGCTAGATAAAGAACTAAGTTTAATTGCCATTCAGTTGCAAAACGGCAAGGCTACTAAGTCAGTAGAAAGTAAATACATACTAATGGATGACATACTCTATTTTATATCTAAAGCAGATAGCGAACCTGTGTTAAGGTTGTATGTCCCATTGCAGTTAAGGGAAGAAGTAGTCAAGCAATATCATGACGTCGATCATTTAGGTGTAGATAAAACATATGATGCTATTAAGATCAAATATTTTTGGCCTAATCTGTATAAGGAATTACATGAATATATTAATTCGTGTATAACATGTCAACAACGGAGCTCATATAATGTTAAACCATTATTGCAAGAAACCGATATACCACCGTTTCCGTTCGCGAAAGTTGCCGTGGATTTATCTGGACCTTATCCAACGTCTCTTTCCGGTAATAAGTATATAATAAGTTTTGTTGATATTTACAGTGGTTACCCAGAATGCTTTCCTGTTCCCGATAAAAGCGCCGCTAATATTGTTCAACTTTTGATTGATGAAATTATTCCGAGGCATAGTTGTCCATTGACTCTGTTGAGTGACAATGGTTCCGAAAACTGTAACAATATGGTAAGGGAAACATTAAAGGAGATGAAAATAAACCATGTTACAACTTCATTTTATTCCCCTGGCTCGAATGGCAAAGTAGAACGTTTACATCGTTTCATGCATGATATTCTTGCTAAAAAAATAAAAGATGATCCATCGACATGGGATGTTTATTTGAACCAAACTTTGGCGGCAATAAGGTGTAGTAAAAATGAATCTACTAAATTCTCGCCGTTTTACCTTCTTTATAACAGAGATCCTGTTCTTCCGGTAGATAATCTACTTAAACCAAGACGTAAATATGCGGGAGAAAGTCCGCATCAAATTTTATTAGAACAACAGCACAAGTCATTTGTTACTGTGCATAGGAATCTGAAGAAAGCTAAAAGTAAACAAAAAGAATATGCAGATAAAAATAGGCAAGACATAAACTTTAAAGTAGGAGACGCGGTGTATTTTAAAAATCATCTCCGTAAAAGTAAACTAGACAGTAAGTGGAAGCCGTTTTATAGAATAATTGAACAAAGATCACCTGTCAGTTTTATAGTTAAAAATCAATTAACGGGTTCAACAACTAAAGTACATGCACAGCATCTTAAACCTGCACCTGTTGAAACGTGGGATATTCCAAAATCAAAAGAAAATAAAAAGTTAAGGAAAAGCCGATTCGTTGTTCCACCGGAATCTAGTGAAAGCGAAAGCGAAATGGAGGTTGACCACGAGGAGAATGAGACAGTCGAGAATAGAACCTCATTTCGAAATCGGTTAATAAGAAAAAATAAACATGAGCGAGACACGTCTTCGGATGAAGATGAGATTCCTTTAATGGAATTAAAGAAGCGAATTAATATTCGTAATAAAAACTTAAATGATAAAGAAGTTTTTAGTAGGGAGACTGATGAGGAAGATGAAATTCCTTTATCAAAGTTTAAACGGACATTGAAATCTGATGCGCGCGACGAGTCGGATGTTACCGACAAATATTCAGATAGCGAAGCTATGTCTGTTAATTCTGTAAATGTAAAATCTGTATGTAAACAGAGCGGAAATAAAGATCAGCAGATAATCGATATTTTCTCAGATATATCCCAATGTTTAAAAAGTATCTTAGTTAAAAAGTAAACTCCATCTAAAACTATTTTGGTATATATTTTCAGTAAGAAGATGGCTGGAATAGAAGATTTAGAAAAACTGGCTTAGGCCGAAATAATAAAAGGAAAAGTCAATCTAATAATTCATGAATTTTCCCATATAGCGTATTCCGGATGCAAAGACACTTTGGAAGAAGAAGGATTAAAGCCTTCAATAATTAAGAGAATCTTTAAAACTTGGCATTTCAAAGCTAGAGTATTCCATGAGTCAAATATGTTAGGAGAAACGATGAGGGACTCTTTTGAAACTTTTTTACAAAACCCTGATATCAATTTGACCCCCTCTTATATTCGCGATCTTGTCAAGGGTAGGGAAAATGCCGCAAAAAGGCGTGGTGAAACATATTTATCACTTTTAAAGAATCACTGCTCAATTCAGAAATTATACAATCGTTTTGTAAGGGATTTTCCTGTATATACGACATTTGAACAGTTTATGGCAGCATATTTCCCAAACTTTTGCACTGATTTTTAAGCAACTATTAACTTATTTTCTTTAAATTACAGGACGGACATGAAGACATTATTTCTTGTCACCCTCATCTTTTGTTTGGGTGAACAAGCATTTATTTCAGAAAATG
The DNA here is from genome assembly GCF_963676685.1 of Mytilus edulis. Lineage (NCBI taxonomy): Eukaryota > Metazoa > Mollusca > Bivalvia > Mytilida > Mytilidae > Mytilus > Mytilus edulis. Next base: position 64,206,350 of record NC_092357.1, on the reverse strand, counting down.
TAGTTTTTGACAAAATAAATTCAATTACGACCACAAGATCAAATTGGTTGGTTACATTTGTCACAGACTTAAAACCTTTTGATAATTTTATAAAGAAACTTTCAAATGACATTGTTCAAACAGCTGCGCTTGCTCAAGAGATAACGAGACGATATGATAAACCGGAAAAGGAAGGATTTAAAAATACCTTTTCTAATTTAAGGAATGAATTTCGATTATTAACAGATACCCACACTTCGATATTAAGAATTTTTAATGATTATAAGGCTTTACATAGGAATAAACGTAGTGTTTTACCAATTATCGGCAAAGCCATGCATTTTTTGTTTGGAACTTTAACGGACTCAGATGTTAGTGCAATAAAAGGTAACATAAGAGTCCTTGCAGATAATCAAAATAAACTTTCTCATGTTTTATCAGAAAATCTTTCAATTTTAAATGTAACAAGGATTGAGGTTTCCGAAAATAGGCATGCAATTAATTCATTGATAGGGGACTTACGTGAAATAGATTCGAAACTCGAAAATGTAACAGAAGAATTTGAAAAACAAATAATTGATCTAGAAAATTATATACAAAAGTATGTTCAACTCGATTTAATAACAGGTGAATTAAAATTATTAATGCAGAAAGCAATGTTTTATTTAGAACATTTAGGTTCACAATTAAATATGTTATCATTAGGTCATCTATCACCTAGTACTATTAGTCCAACAAATTTAAAACGACTTTTAAATGAAATTAAAAACAAATTACCTAGATACTTAGAGTTATCAGAGGATCCTAATTCAAATTTGTGGTTCTTTTATAGATTGTTGACTTGCACTACTGTACTTTACGATGATAAAATATTAGCCATTATATCACTTCCGCTTCTCGATTCAAACAATCGGTTCGAGGTTTATAAAGCATATAATCTCCCTATGCCTATGAAAAACAACAGTACAAAATTATTAACAATGGTAGCGAAATTCGATATAAATGTTGAATATTTTGCAGTGAATGCTGAGCGGTCAAAATACGTATTACTAAATAATGATGAAATTAATAAATGTACAGATCGTTTTACAAAATTTTGTAAAATAGTAAGTCCTGTTTACCCTATAAATCTAAGTAAGAATTGTGCGATTTCACTATTTATGAAAAAAGAAAATGACATTGATAAATTTTGTAAGGTTTTAGTAGAACCGAGTTCAATCTTGCCCATGGCAAACTATATTTCGTCAGGATCATGGTTAGTGACGACAAATAGACCACTTGATTTTGCAATTGCTTGTCAAAATTCTAAATATAAAACGACCTTGACAAAAAGGATTTTCCCTCCAATAAATATTCTGACGCTTAATGAGACATGTACAGCGACGAATGACTTTATGACATTATTACCTTTTTATAACCAACAAAGTAAATTTACCTCAACGGACGATTCTTTTATAAGGATAATAAATAATTATGAATTGACATCCAAAAAGCTATGGGAACCTTTTCACCAGTCTTTTCCAAAATTTAACTAAACAAAGTTACCTAAAGAGTTAGATCAAATTAAAGAGATACCAATGGATGATTTAATTAGCCAATTAAAAAGTTTGGGTCAAATAACTGAGGATATTGAATTACCAAATTGGGTATATACTTTAATATATTTATTTGGGGCTCTTTTGGTTGGAATAGCTATGTTTCTTATATGTAAATATAGACGCAAAGTTAGGTTCTGCTTATCTTGTTCAGACAGGAGAGGGGTGGCGAAAAAGTGATGAATTTCGCTGCCAAATATGATAAAGTGGGGCATCTGGTGTCGGCAAAGACCGAGGGTGAAGTTACCACCAACAGAGATGTAGCCTCTGCACCAATGCTGGTCAACCACAAGGAAGGTACACAAAATAACATTTATCCAGTGCTGAAATTACCGATTATTGACAATTAACAAACAAAAATCTATACGATCATATCTAACATGGAAATTAATCAAAGCGGACACTGAGAAGTACTATATTGTAAATAATTGTGTAAATAAACAATAACATGTATTTAGTCATTGAAGGAAGAAAGCAGACAACCGAATAGTAGTGACCTGAAGGGATTTATGATACCTTGATATATAATCTATATATATACATATTGGACGTTTAATCAACTATATCATGAACTGTGTATTTACAGACGTATGTAGACAATTTTATTACCATTTTATGGTACAAGGAAATAACAATGAACTCTTCGTGACACTGATTTAAGGACAAGACTTTTATGTGTCTAGTCAGTTATATAGTAGACCATAGTTGTTGTAATTATTGGACAACATCAGAACAAATTGGAACATTTTTAATAACCGTTTACTTCAGTTGAATTCTGTAACAATACAATGTGAAACTAGTTCGAAGGATGAACCCTAAAATGTGACTTTTATAATGGAGAAGCAGTACTGACTATTTAAGTTATATTTAGCGACTTTTAGTGAAATATCGAACTATATTTCCAGTACATTGGGAGGAATGTAACACTATGCAGTGCTTATATAATAACTTTAAATATTCAAATATAATTTTATATACAAAAGGACATATATACAAATAGACAGTAAAGATATTATATGTATTAAAGCTTAACTTACAGATATAGAATTGTTTTACAACGTGACTTAGTATGTACATGTTTTGGCTTTAAGGTAAACCTTTACTTTTGACAGGTGGTCATCGTGTAGTGGTCAGTTAATTGACATTTATTGCTTTGTATTAAATGAACTTCAATGCTTAGCTATGGAAGCAAAAGTAATGACCACTGTTTATAACATATTTATATATCGCTTTTGGCTTTCTAAAAGTAAGTACCTGTCAAAGGTAGAAACAAACAACATTCTTTCTAAATTTAAGTCACGTTGGTAGATGTATAAAAGAACTGTCTTTCTCAGACAGTTCAGATTGTAACTTGATCAGTAATAAAGAAACGTTTACCAGTTCAGCCATTGTTTGCCGTTATTGTGTGCCTTGTCTGATTTGTTGGGTTGCTGACTCACTTGACTTTTCGAGAGTCTAACACTAGTCGTTTTCTTTTTCAGCAAATCACATGAGGTAATTCAGTGGAAAGTAAGAAAATTATACGTCATAATCGAATTCTGACCAATGGATAATGCAGATCAAACGAATAACAAGTTGATAAAATAAAAGTAATCAGGTCAAGAAAGGGATAAATCGGCTAGGAATTTGAAATTTGTCCTGTAATTAATAATTATTTTCACATTTAGTCCATCTTGTATAAATCTCGATAAGAATGTTCGCAATAATTTCTGAATTTACAGTACTCCTTATCCCCTTCTTTTTCAAAACATCAAACAGATAGTAAACCATTTTTTTTTTTTTTTTATCTATTCCGACATTGGACTCGGACTTCTTTTAAATTGAGTTTTACTGTGCGTACTCTTAATTGGCTAGAGGTGTAAAGAGAGGTTGAAAATCTCACACAAAATGTTTAACCAAACTACATGTTTGCGCATGTCCCAAGTCAGGAGCCTCTAGCCTTTGTTAGTCTTGTATAATTTTTTATATTTGTTCATTTATATGATTTTGAGTTTAGTATGCCATCCATTTTCACTGAACTAGTACACATTTGTATTTAGGGGCCCGCTGAGGCCTACATCCCGTTGCTAGATTGTCTCGCTGCATTAGAGACCTCTTGGTGACCTTTGGGTGTTATCTGCTCTATAGTCGAGTTGTTGTCTCTTTGACATATTCCCCCATTTCCATTCTCAATTTTAATTTTAAATAGTAAAATTCACAGGTCAGACAATGACATGGCAAACATCAGTCTCAAAACAAAACATAGACAAGAGTGCACAAGCTGAAATGTCTGGCCTTATTTACTAATCATTGATACTATGTTGATAGTCTTATATATAATTGACCTATCGCATAAAGTATTAGAAACGAAGACCAAAACTCAAACTCTTAATATTAACCACTGAAACCATAAAAATAAGATCATGGACATATGACATCTGCCAGCTTTACACCTTACAATCATTTCATACACCAAATATAGTAGACCTATTGCATAAACAGTATATGAAAATCAGAACAAAACACAACAAGAGGTTGTCTGAGCCACAGCAAACTGGATTTATTAACATTTATTTGTGTCCTTACATTTTTCAATATCACCAGATATAAGAACCATAACTGCTGAACAGTTAAAGTGAAAATCGTCAATATCAAATTTGACCTCCATTTTGTCATCAGTAACTACATATTAAAACTTGAAAAGCTTTGGTTGAATGGTTCATGAGTAAATGCAACAACCTGACTAGAAACACCATTTTTCAATCTTTCAAGAGCCATTACTCCTGAACGGTAAAAATCAAAATCGTCATTATTGAACTTGACCTCCATTTTGTTGTCAGTACCAACATATTAAAATTTTAAAAACTTGGTTTGAACGTTTCTTGAGTTAATGCACGGACAACATTTGACTGCAGCCCACCCGCTCGCCGTACATCACCAAATCAACAAACGACATTTTTGTCACAAAAATCCGGTTAAAAGCTTTGCTATAACCACTGAACCATGAAAATGAAGTCAAGGTCAAATGACGCCTGTTAGTTGGACATTTACACCTTACAGTCCTTCCATACACTGAATATCGAATATACTAGCCATATTGCTTAAAGTATCTGAAATATGGACTTGACCACCAAAACTTAACCATGTTCACTGATTCATGAAATGTGGTTGAGGTCAAGTGAAATCTGTCTGACGGACTTGAGAATCTTGCAAGGTACACATATACCAAAAATATTTATTCTATTACTCATAAGAGAGAAACTAACATTACAAATCAAAGCCTTGTAGGCACTGAACGGTAAAGTTTGCAAAATTAAGATTTGAATCAAACAACGTACAACCTCAGACCACCGAGGCCTCTTGTATTGACCGATATGAAAAGACTATATATATATATCATTACTCTGAATGACATTCGGTTATTACTTTGAAATACTTATATTAACTCGGGTTATTATCTTGAATTACGTTAATATTACTAGTTATTACTTAGAATAACTTATAACAAAATAATTGTAATTACGTATTATGAATATTTAAACATCACTTGCATTTATTATAAATTACTTAACATGCTTATTCGAAATTACTCAAAAAGTTACTTGTAATTACTGATATACGAATTACTATGACCTACTAATATGAATTACTCACCATTGCTGAAATGGATTATTTAAAATTTCATAATTACTAAGAAATGAGTTACTACATTTTACTAGTCATTACCATAAATAAATTCCCATGATCAATAGTTTTGCACAATTCAATTACTTAATTCAAGTAATTGAATTACTTTCTTTTTTAATTCAAAGTACTTTTTTCAGAGTGCAAAAGTGTTCCAAGCTGTACAGTAATATATACACAATTGATTTGAATCTATAAGAAACAATATCAATGTTAATATCGAGAGACTTCCCTACGGAATTAGGATGATAATCTTTTAAGTTTAATCAAATGATATTTGAGAGTAATTGATCGAATTTAAATTCGAAGATTCTATAAATATCATCACCGTATAATTGTGAGATACCGTTCGTCATAAGATATCTAAGGTAAGCAAAACTTTCAAAACCAAATCTTTGTAAAGGTTTTAAGACTTAGTAATTTATGGTAATGAAATTTGTTACTTAATAGTTTACCAGTTATAAGAAAAAAGTAAAATCACAAAGATACTGAACTTAGAGGAATATTAATTCGGAAAGTCCATAATCACATGGCAAAATCAAATAACAAAACGCATCAAAAACGAATGGACTAGAACTGTCATATTCCTGACTTGGAACAGGCATTTTCAAATGTAGAAAATGGTGGATTAAACCTGGTTTTATAGAGTCACTTATATCTAAATCGGAAACGTAACTACAGATAAAGGGCATAACAAACGAAGTGGGAAATATACAAATCGTTACAAGGGTTAACGTTATCAACTGTGGAATTGTGATATTGATATCAGGCTGTACAAAGACTTATGATGCATTTCTATATAAAAGAAAAATAAATGAGAAATGATTGGATTGTCATTGAAACAAATTACAAGAGACTAAATGTACTCAACAATAGGTACCCGTTCTGCCTTAAAAAAACGACTAAAACCCATACCATATAGTAAAATATATTAGTTCAAGGGTATCATCAGCTCAGTGGTCAGTGATTTGGTAGTGACATGATTTGTAAAATATATTTCTAAAATTTTTCGTTGATTCATTAAGTTATTATTTTTATAATGAGGTTCCATTTCTCTCAGGCAAAGTTGACCTTTGATGAATTAAGAAAAGATTTTTATAATGAGGTTCCATCTCTCTCAGGAAAAGTTGCCCTTCGATGACTGTGGCTATTATTTTAGGTCCTCTTTTGGTGATATAGCTCACAACGTGTCTACCTATCTCTACATTCCTAGCTTTGGTCATATATCTCCCAACTTGTCTACCTATCTTTACATTCCTTGCTTTCAAATATTTAGGTTTGAGTGTCCCTGATGAATGTATCTCCAGCTTATACTTCGAACGCATATTGTTTTTAAATGTTATTTCTATCATGTATAAAAGGCCCTAATGTGATGAATTGTAAAACTAGAAAACCACTGGCCTCATTTAAGTTAAAACATGACAAGAAACGATAAACATATAAGACGGCAACAACCAACAACAACCAATGCACAATCTATATAGCTATATATATTTATTGAACTCACGTGTCCATAAGAAAGAAAAGTAACATCTGACACATGAGTCAGAATTAAACAAGCACATAATGAAAATAAAAATTGATATGTTATGTCTTTTTTGCAGTAAAAATCGAATTGATACAAATATTCTGGAATATATACATGTATGCAATCAATCACATAATATACACAATTGCAAAACAGTTACATCAGTTTCGATAAAAACGTGTTATCCTGTGTCTTATAGGCTCTCCACTATCACACTTAGCATAATTTTGCTGCAGTTATATCAGATAAAAGCAATGTTGATGTCTTCCAACGCATTTTTATTCTTGGCAAATTTTCTTTCGTTGGAGCACAATCAACAGCTACAATTAAACATAAAAATGATAAATGGTGCACTAATAAATTAAGTTTAGGTTTTTAGGATGAATAGTTTTTTATAATAGAGAAATGCAAACAAGTTTATTGACGCACAATAACATGCTGTCAAATCTAGAAACTAAATTGCAAGAAGGTACAGAAACCCATCTAGGATTGCACTCAATAAGTCCTATCCCTACTCATGGTTGAGTGTAGTAAAGAAAATGGTCCTGGTTCTGTCTAAACCGACAGTACAGTCCATGCTAAAGAGGTCCATTTCCTCATTAATGGTTATTCTGTTTATAACGAAGTCAATAAAATGGTGAACTGCATGAATAACGACGAACGGTTATTTCTTTTTGAATAACTTATAAAGTAGAATGTGATTTAATAAATCATGATAAAACATCACTGGACTAAATCAATTTTTATTGAAAGTTTTTTCTACTGTTGTTTTGTCTTTTCGTCGACATTCCTTTTAAAAATTTTATCGAAAAGAAGTGTCAGACACAACGATTTTTTTGTTACGGTGTCCTAAAAAATGATCGTATCAAATCCAATATATCACAGTCATGCCCTATTTTTGTCGATTTGAAAATGTCGATATATCATGGAGATCTTCAGATACATCACCACAGAAAAAATACATTGCAGTCATTGTTCTTTTTTATCCAGTTCCACTTTACAGTGTCTGGTTACTTATTGTTTCCTTTCAATTGGAACTTATCTTCAACATCAGAAGTATGTTTTCCCTTTTGCTGATGAAATATTTTGAGGTCTGAAAATTTGTTTGACATGGTTTGTGCCATTTTGCCTTGTGACTCTGGAGTGCTTCTGCAGTTCCATAGCCATCATTCAACTGTTTCGAATTGAGCGAAAGGAAAACCAATTTAAGACCCAACATCTTCGTATGCTTGCATCAAAAGAGTGATTACCAGCTCAAATGTCTATGACTGTTCTGTTTGTATCTGCTTGGCATTGCAAACCCTAACATGTCCTCTCTTGCCGTTTCACACATTCTTTCTAGTCTAATTGCCCATTATGTTTTTCTTATATCTAGTTCCAGTGTTTTCGAAATCTACAATTTTGATCTTTTCCAAAAAAAAAACTTTCGGTCATTAATTATATAATATATACGTAATTTCTGTTTTAAAAAGTTACTTAGGCAAACGTGTAAGTAACAGAAATTTTGATACTGATATCTTAATTTTGTAACATATGCATGCCTAATCTGACCTCTTTGTTAATATCCAATTTAAATTAGTGAAAAAAGTATGAATGCAAACAGTAAATTAATAAGATTAGTGAATAATGATATATTGGAAATTCGTGTTTTCAAAATGGCCATCATTCAAGATGGCTACCAAAAAAATCAATATATATGAAGTCCTCAGATGACAAACCTTGTCAATTGTGATGAATATACCATATGATTATATAATAATTTCCTGCAGCAAGCGCTTAACTTATAAGTCAAAATGAACACGGTTACTAAGGAATTGCAAATGTGTAAATGCAGTATTAAGTTGAACTACTATATGTTAATGTGGAAGACAATGTGATAGAATATGATAAACCGAGTGAGGTTTGACAAAACATGTACATGTACATTTCATTTATTGTTAGATATTGTTAACGTCAATTAAGAACATTTGAGCAGTTGATGTTCTTATAACATTACTTGTATGATATAAAATTCATTATGTCTGCAATCAAGGTTTTTGAAAGTTGTTTCAAATGAACAATATCAACAAAACGAATTATCCAGTAATCAGCAAACTATTATAAACGACAGGTATACAATTATTTTCTTGCTTTATTTCTACGTATAAAATAACATTCTCCTGTTATTCTATGTTGAACAAGCGGTTGCACGAATATTGCTTTCAGAGTAATAGTTCATTTTATGATCCTCTTCATGTCCGCATTTTAATGCTTTTGTACCCGCTACAAAACAGAAGAATAACTTGGGGGAGGGGGATAGGCTAGCTTTTTGTTCTGTTTATATAGCTCAAACAAATACATTTGTATATATCTTCCACAATGCATTTTTTTTATTATATCTAATAATGACTACATATTTTGGTTTAAAAACAAACAAAAATTCAAGATGGCCGCCATTCAATATGGGTAATATTTCCAAAACTTTTACTCTACAAGACAATTGGCTTCAGCACTGTTATTCTATCAACCAGATTTCATGTCAATATCTTCACTTATATCATTTTCATGATTTTCTATTACTAATCTATTGAGATCAAACGGCCGCCATTTTAAAATGGCCGCCTCTTCCGCCAATTTCGATTTTCAGATTGGGTCTATAGCTTAGAATGTTGTCCATGACATATACTACTGCTATGCCAAATTTCATGCTTTTACCACAATCTGAGCAAGTTTGTAAAAAATCTGCACAAATCGACTGGACTAATACTATTATCATAAACTTAACTAATTACAACAAGAAATACTAATACTTACATTGTAGGATTGAGAAGGATACTTGCTATCATTGTAAAACTGCTTTACCAATTTGATTCTCACTATAGTGTTCTGTTAAACATGCTAAAACAACTGCACAAAAAATAATCTTAACACAAACATCAGATGACAAAAAGAGTTATTTTTCTCTATTTATTGGAATGCAAGTACAATGTAAAACCAATGAGATCTTTGATTTTTCAAAAAAATCACTTTATGATGGTAACATATTTAAAACTAAAATGACGCTGACATTTTCATCCTTTGAGTAATAAATATTTACCACATCGATAGAAATTCGCCATTAGCAGTGCCTGTGCACATCATGAAATAAAGAATTTATTCACGTATGTACTCTTCTACAAGTAGATTATATGTAAAAGTCTCGAGGCAATTTCCTAATGTCACTACTTTCAATTATAATATCTTTAAATATGTATATATTTGATAGGAGCTCGTGTACTTTTTTTTATACTTTAAATAAAGAGATATACTCACCATTGAATGCCAAGTAAAGCAATGAAGGCTAAATAGAACTAAGATATAATTATACATATCTTCAAAGCAAATCACTTTATACATGTTATATGTGTAACAGGGAAAAAAATGATCTAATTAGAATATATATGTATCTAAGTAAAGAAATAAAAAAAATGAATTTTACTTTAAAAAAGATATTTGAATTAAGTTATGGCAAGTTAGTACTTTTTGGTTGTATCAGCTATTTTGTATTAAGTTTCGTATTTTCAAATGATATTGCCTCGCGCAATAACTCACAGCAATAGTCGTTTCTTCGAATCTGGTTCAGTAAATTGGTACAGTGAATGTTATTATAATCAAAGGTCAATCAGTTATATAACGAGTTTTATCATCGGAACTTGTACGTGTGCGTGTACTTGTGGCTAGAGAAACCATCCGATTTCCTGCGTATTACGTCATTGATTTTGCCTGGCGGTGAAACGGACAAGTCAGGTGCAACGTGTAAAGCGGCGGCTACACAAAGGTAAGAACTTGTAGTTTCTTTTTCTAAAATCACAGATTGATCTGATGTTTATCTATTAATGACAATGATGCTACATTTATATTTAACACTTTACTGATATGAGATACTCAGCAGAACGATATTGTTCAACACGTTATTTATCTAAATTATACAGCTTCATAGCTTATATGATCAAATGCTATACAGCTATATCATATGTGTTGTAATATATACGTATGATACAACTTCATCATGTATAAAGATAAGTAGTGGTCGCCTGAAGACGAACTTGTATATGTTACTGTTTTGATTGTCATGTGTTTTTAAGTTAAAGATATGTTGAAAGTAGTAAACACGCATCGTCTGTAACTAATACATAACATTAAAGTGTTTTTTAAGGGTCAAGTAGGTATATAAAAGTTTATTAATTAGACTAGTTTTAAATGTGTCGAAAACTATTCAGATCATAAACCTAAAAACTGTTTTGCTACCTCCTTAAAACAACCCCTGAAATTCTGCATGTAAATAACATAAATAAATCATCAAGTTTGGTTAACTCGCTTTTTCATACATATTTAAGATCAGCAACTGGTAATTGAATTAAATATATGCATGAGAGTGCAAGCAGCTATACGACACCACATAGTTTACAACAATGAAGCACAAGAAACATACAAAAAAGAAATGATCAACATGAAAATGTCAATGTTTCGTCTTATAAATGTCATATTAATACAAAACTACAAACTGCAGAAAACCTCCTAAAAATAGCTCTTCTGTTTCAAGTAATTATGCAATTGAATACATTACCAACATATTTACTATACAGATTAATATTTTATAAACACATTTTTGTTTTTGTGCAGAATGCATTGGATCAGTTATTTAAATTTAGAACCTTAAGAAGTTTCATTCTAAATTTTAATCCTGGTATCTGTGATGAGTTTATTTAATACATATTTGTATCCAAGTGAACTCAATTGAAAAAAAAATATGCGAAGATTCAATGCGTTATGATAAAATTATGTCTTTATGACAAAGACCTAGACATGGGTAATATACGTACGTTTTTCATTAAAAAAAGTACAGCAACAATTTCCTCCGTATCTGTGTATATGGCATTAGCTTTAATTGCTGGTGATACTGTGACGTTAAGTAGGCGATTATAATTTGCACAGTATACATTGCTACCATGCACATCAATTCCATAGTTTGTAGAAGTTTTATTCGTGGTGAAAACTGTTATAACATTAGTCCCATCGAAATTGCTAGATTTCAAACCGCCACTACTATCTTCCATCCAATAAAGTCGATCTTGATTATAATCTGAATCGAATGGTTTCTGTACATTAAATAACTGGAACAGAGGAATTGATTCCCCTTCTGAGTAAACGTTCATTAAAGCATTTTTTAAAAGGTGTTATTCCCATTTTGATATTTAATATATGTATGATTAATAAATTTATAAATTATTAAGAAACTAAGATTGCAACTCCCTCAGGCAAAGTGAACCTTAGATTGCTTTAATTATAATTTATTATTTTTAGGTCTATTATGGTCATAAAGCTCTGAACGTTTCTGATGAAGGTGAATCCAGAAAAGTGCTTCGGACATATGAAATTTATAAAGTGTTGTTTATGAATTTTGGATAGGAGTAGCTATAAATCTAAAGTCCTGAGTTCCGTCTTTCGCTGAATTTTTCAGCTATACCATTGTTTTCATTTCCGATCGATTATATTTCATTGCTGGGGGAAGAACACCCAACCCTATATGCCTGAAAAGCAAAGCGGTTTTGTTCAGCTTATATTTAATCGGAATAAACCCCCATCTTCATAGTGCTCAAAAGCAAATCGGTTTTTGCAAAGCTTATATCTATAACTAAATCAAATTAAAAAAGAACAATATTGAAATGACAAAATGTATGATTAGCTTTAGTTGAATTTATGTTGAGCAAATTGCAAAAATGAGAATTAGAATAATGGAAGCAATTAAAAACTTATTGTTCAAAGAACAATTGAAGGTCTGTCCAACCCAAATGCACATATTTTTAAACTTTTGTCGATATATTATACAGTTTCTCAGTAATAGCCATACCAAGCAAGAGTCAAAATTAAAACATGACTTTGACCTGTGACTTTGACCTTATTTCCGTTTAGGAGGACCTAGGACCTCAAATCAAAAGACCCTTTGTCTCTATAACTTAAGGTTTATAAGTTACAATTACATTTGACTTAGGTTGAAGGCATGAAGGGAAATAGCTCTCATACGGAGTCTCCAGATTGCTTCAATTAAAATAATTCTCCATATCCTGAGGATATAACGAGCAATTTTGAATAAAAATTCGGGTTTTTTAACAGTTGCGAAGTAGAAGTAATCGCAAGAAAAACAGAGTTCGGAGAGATAACTCTTACAAAAACAAAAAAGGTTAAAAGGTCACAGTCACAAAAGCGAATAAACTGTTCGATACCATATATCAAATATGTAAGCGAAACAAAAAAGCAGGACAAAAAAAAAATTTGGCGGAAGAAAAAATAATAATAATCAGAATCAAATCAAAATGTCTTTTAACGAAACAGAGAAAGACCTTCTATTCGTCATAAAATAATTGTTCAGAGAACAATTGAAGGCCTTTCTACCAAGTAGAATTCACTTTTGGCAGACAAATTTGGACGAACAAGAGTAGCTCTGGAGTCAGACGATTGCTTATCAAGTTACTTTCGGTTTCAAATAATAGCTAATAAAAAAATAAATGGTTTGAATGTACTTTTTCATTAAATATAAAGGGAGATGATTTCCAACTTCCACTTAAATATGATAGGGTACTTCACATTGGTTAAAAAAAAAATATTTTTATGTATTTTAATATGAAATAAGTATGAAAATGACTTCTTTCGGTTTCAACAGATTATTTCCTGTTGACATTTTTAAGGTCATATGTCTTCCAACCTAATATTAAAGACCCATAGCTTCATCATGTAGTAATATAAAAGTTAAAGCTATGGTCAAAATCTAGAACGTTAAATTTACCTTTGACCTTGACTTTAATTTTAAGGTCATGAAACCTGGATCTCAAATAACAAAACTACAAGTCTCTTCTGTATATAGTGAATGAGTTACGTCACCATAAATCTTAATTTAGGGGAGAAAACCACGATTAAATAACACAGAACACTTTTTTGTTTAGCAACGACAACTATGATATTTAGTACAAACCTTTCGTCAATATTTCGTAAAGATTGTGGGCAATAGTGATAACAAATAAAAGTATAAAATAAGAACATGAATCTGATATTTGACCATGGTCATTTTCTTTAAAGCGGACCAGAAACCTCAAATCAAAATGTTCTATGTCTCTATCAATAATTTAAGTATTACAATTACTTTTCACCTTTGTCAAATACATAAAGGGAAATCACTCTCATATAGAGTCATCATATTGCTTCGATCAAAATTATTCTCAACATACTGAGGATATGTCCACAATCGTAACTACTCGGCCATTCTCGCTATGCAGTATTCTTCGTGCAATCAGAAAGGCCGAGTAGTTCCGATTGGATGTGACCAGTAATTTTGGAAATAAATTTTGTCGGTATCTGTAGTGGTTGCGAAGTAGCAGTGCTTACAAGATAAACGGTGTTTGGGGAGATAACTCTTACAAAGAAAGGTGTTTGATTAGGCAGTGTCAGTTTCAAAAGCGTATTAACTGTTCGATATTATATTTGCAAAAATCTAGTCGACATCTTGCGAAACAAAAACAAAAAATAGCGCAAGAAAATATTTGGCGGAAGAACAAAGAAATAATAAAAACAAATATGAAGGTCTTTCCACGGAAAAGTAGAAAGACCTTATAATAAAAAAAGAAACGAATTGTTGAGCAAAACGAAGTGCCGGTTTTAATGCTGCCTCATGCACCGAGCAAATTTATCAACAAGCATGATAATGGGAGCAGAAAGTTTGTTCAAAACTTGTTTGATCATAGTTTAAATTGACCAATATTTAATAATATTTCAATTAAATAGTACTTGTAATACCACGATAAGGACTTAAACGGACACGCATGTAAATATATATGCCAAGTCATTTAGAAATTCATACACAATCCTTTTTAAATCAGTTACTTATATTTAATAAATCATTCATGATTTGAAAAACAAAAAAATTCTAACAATAGTTCTTACAACATTTATTATCCGAGTTATCTTTACTTTGGTCATTTTTAGTCTTATCAGCTCTTCAACATGCAAGTAGTGTTTTTGATTTTCGAATATTTGGCCTCGAGAACTTATGAAGAAACTTTAACTGTCGAAATTTGCATCTGGTGCAGTGAAATCGGTACCGTTAATGTAATTATTGATATCAGAAATTCATAGCTGTTTTGAATGAATTGTTGGACTTATTAATTTAATAAATGATTTCTTACACACAAAATGTTGAAGTTTTATGATAATACAAAACAGCTTTAAAAATAAAAAAAAACATATTTATCTACATCTCTTTAACGTTAAATAATAATTTTAATTGAATAGGGGCTATGATGAATTTAAGTAAATGACATTCATTTTGCATCTATAAATTGCCTTACTTTTTAATGTTTTTATCAATGAAACTCTATTCTTAATATTGATATAATTTCATTTATAGTAAAACAATATTTTGTTATATTTTAATATTTCAAAATTAAACACATCCATGTGATTATATTTGGATAAGAATAATATTCTTTATTTGGTAGCTAACAGTTTTAGGATTTAAAGGTCAAGGTAAAGTGTCAAGGTTATTTCTATTTTTTGTTTTGCTTTTATTGCTACTCCTCAGAAACTGTATAAAATATTTTTACTCAATTGTAAGTTGCACATTAATTTTGGTTGAAAGGATACGGAGTTTTCTCCCCTCTCCTGTTAAAAATGAGTTGTATGGTGATATATATTATTAACCATATATAGTAAACACCTAAGGTCTTTTGGTTTGAGGTCAATGCTCTATGACCTTGAAATTTAGGTCAAGATCAAAGGTTAATTTGGTGCTCATGATTTTGACCTTTGCTATAACTCCATATTGGTACATAAAAAAGTCATAGGGTCTTAAACATAAGGTTGCAGACATATGACCGGAGGTGGCTTTTGTAAACAAGAAGTAGCCATTGTTTGCACTAATTTCATGTTAAAATACTATGAACTTTATATTTTCGGAATCGGTGTGAAGTCAGGTATCATATGAAACCGGAAGTGACATTTTGTAAACCATAAAGAACAATGTATCTCCCTAATTTCAGGCAAAAGTATATAGAAACCATATATATTTGGAATCAGCGTAAAGAAAGCTTTTACATGACACCATAGGTGACACTTTGAATTAAGCAGAAGTGGCATAATACCTCCCTTATTAAGTTAAAAGCTCATAAACCTTGTATTTGGGAATCATTGTGAGATATGTTCTCTTGAAAACCAGACATACTATTTTTCATCCAAATTTGCTGATCAACAATGAATAAGATTTGGATTGACAGACCTTCAATTGTTCTCGAAACAATTGGTTTTTAATTATTATTTTAATCGATATCATTATTATTATAATTATTATTATTATTGTTATTACTATTAACATCATTATTGTTATTATTTTTATAACTATTATAATTATTATTATCAATGTTCTGATTTTATCATATTATTAACAACTGTATTATTTAGTTATGTGTTTATTCATCTTTTTATTTGGGAATGAAAAAAAGTTTGAAATAGTACGAACACATTGCATTCAAAATAAATGATTAAATAAAAATAGCATCACTTTTGAAAAAGCATGAATGCAAATGCATAACGCAAATGGTTGCATACATCTGGGAGAAATCTGACTATGACCGCTACAATGACGTCTTGAATATATAAACAATTTCAAGGTTAGTAAAGTCATATCTCTGAGAGTTTTACCGACGATATTATGAGGGGGTTGACCATTGTGAATTATATGTGTCAGGGTATGAGGGGGTTGACCATTGTGAATTATATGTGTCAAAGGTCAGACCTTGATATGTTCCTCTTGTCAAAGTCGCAATTCCGTACTCTTTTTTTTTGTGACATCTTCACTTGGGGAGTTATTAACAGATTTGCACTACACTACACTTGTAGAGCAGGATCTTCTTACTCTTCTGGAGCACCGTAGATCACCAGCGGTTTGCTGTGAGGTTTGTGTTTTTCTGTGTAGTATTTTTCGGATCGTTGTTTGTGTTTGCGTAGTAGTCTCGTTTTTTTCGCCATGGTATTGTCGTTTTCTCTTCGACTTGTGAGTTTATTGTTCCTTTGGTGTCATCGGTCTCTTTTTTGCATCAAAGTGAACGTAATTTTTATTTTTTGGTAAATTATGAATACTTTATTTATTTTCATATTATAATATTTAGGATGAAATACCTATACTCAAACCAACTACTCTGCCTAAAATACCCTGTACCAATGTGTGTATTCCATTACCATCTAATCTCGACCGTCGTAGTTTGGTAGGCACGAATGTACTGTAATACAGCCATCTGCATTTTAAATAAAAGATTTGAAAACTCTCATAAAATGTTACTTTATGATACTATCTCTCTATCATAATATATTATTCATGTATAGGTTAAATTTCATTATTTGATTGCTGTGTTCCTCATAATTCTTGTGTAATCTAGTTTACATGCAATCTTTTGTAAAATAACAAAATATAAACGCCCTAACTTATCATGTAACAGCTGTCATCTATCAAACTTAATTCATGCAGTTAAGTGTGGCCGACTTTCTTTTTAGTTTCTTTTTACATGTTTTAGTTTATTAAATATGTACAAACCTATTTGTTAAATCTAATTTAAGAGAAAAGAGTGATTCAGCATTCTGTAGCAATAATTATTTGTTTGACACTATCTAAATTACATGTATAAAACCTGCTAGTGCTAAATTCTGTCCAAAACACGTGATCGTAATAGCCAATGAAAACAGTAGAATGCCCCTACATATGTAATATTATAATATATTGTTCATGTATAGTTTAAATTTCATCATTGTGTTGGTGTGTTCTAAATAATTCGTGTGGAATCTAGTTTACACGCAATCTTTTTGTAAAATAACAAGATATAGACGCCCTAACGTATCATGTAACAGCTATGATCTATCAAATTTAATTCATGAAGTTTAGTGTGGCCGACTTCCTTTTAGTTTATTTTTAGTTGATTAGATATATACAAACCTATTTTTAAAATCTAATTTAAGAGCAAAGAGTGTTTGAGCATCCTGTAGTATTATTAATTTGTTTGACCCATCTAAATTACATCTATAAAGCCTGCTAGTGCTAAATTCTGTCCAATACACATGGCTGTGTAATGGATCTATAGCCATACCGAATGGTGTATCTGCCACAGTCACAGTTTCAAAGGTATACGTTTGATCTGATGGATAACGAAATCTTAAAATAAAAGAAAAGTAGAAACATATCTATCATAAGCTTTTCAAGTAATATTTGCGTATTACAATTAAGACCTAAAACATCTCTCTCTTTCTCAAGTCAGTTACAAATTGAAAATAACACTTTATAACTGTTGGCGCGTATGCAAAGCTTTTCTGGATTTACATTTATCAGGAACGCTCAAACTCAAAATGGTGAGAGCAATGGATTTTAAAATAGTTTAGAAGCTTTATGATAAAAAGGAATATAAAAATAATAATTAAATGCTACGTGGGTCAATTTTCCCTGAGGGATTTGAAACCTTTGTTTTTAAATATTTTGTTAATTTATCAACTGAGAATTTAGGAAAGGTATTTTATAAATAAGTCACAAGTATATAAAACAAAATGAACTGTGATTTTGTGTAAATGTTCTGTACTCTGACTTTTGGTTGTATGGCGTGAATCGATTATTTTTTTTCAATCTTCCTTCCTTATGTAATCTGTATGTTTGCTACTAATGTTCCCATAAAAGTCATCAGACAGTATGGCTTCCATAGAAGCCGGTTAACTGTAAAAATAAATGTGTTACTTAAAGCTACAACGGAGAGAAAGAGTATGAACATTATATATTATTCAGAAACAAAAAGCTATCTAATACCAAGTACATCAAAAAAATAACGTAAAGCATTTTGACCTGACAATAAACTGGGTTTATATGCACTGTAACATGCGTAAGATTCCGAAAAGAAGTTTGAAAATGTCAGAAATTTAATTTCAACTTAAAACATAAAACCTAATTATTTGTTATGCCTAAAAACTGTTGCCTGTCGCGTCTGTAATGTTAAAATCACTGAACACATCCCAAAATCATCTACATTGTTTTCGCTTTCAAGTTTAACGTGCACAAATGGTGCATATGTTTTTTTTTTGTTTTTTATCAGGTTTATAATAATTTTAATATGTTTGTCATTTTTTTTAAATAAATGTCTAATATAGATATAGTATCAATATAGTAAATAATTAGTTTTGTATGTATCTATATGCTTTCATTTAAAAAGGAGGTAGAATATTTCACGCTAGACAATGCTAGACATTTGTTGCTATTATGACTGAATTTTGAAATTTGTTTTAATAAAACGGGTAAATAGGAAATAATTAAGCTGCATTGTTAGAGATGTTTACTTTGATATATCATGTAAAACATAATTAAAAATATTTCAAAGAAGTTTAAAATACCTTAATATGTCGTTTTTTTTATATCTTTGAAAATACATATATCTATTTTTATAATCATAATCCATAGAATGAATGTCACTTTGTAGATTAGTCAAAAGGTATGATAGTCGTCCAGTGTGCAGATTGACTTCTTTTATTTTACCATAATTTGAAAAAATCACCTTATTCTGAAGACCTGTAATACAAATGTTAAATATTCGTTATGTTAACTTATCACTATACTGCACGGTCAATTAAGAACTTTCCACTCATACGAAGCTACATGGCATTCGAACCTCTTTGATTCGTTTTTCATAAATATTCATAAATATTAGCTCAACCGTTTCTTTTAAATATAATTATGCGCATGTTATTTCCTTTGATTCTTCTTCAACTACCTTACATTTTGTAGACGAGTATAACTAAAGACGTCTGTTGGTGCCGTTAATGGAATTTTAATCTTTGAATATCGCAGGTAAAATCATTATTTAAAATCGTTCACGTCAATTGGACGTTTGTATTCTCGATGACGTTACCAACCTGGTTGTCATTATATTTAGAATTATACTGCAATCATATATCAAATATGTGCTCAATACTTCTCACTAACAAATATGTTTGAAAGTATGACAATTTTGTCATTTTGGTAGAAAATCTTATTTTTATATTATATGTAAACATAGTTCCTATAGCAAGATTAAAGTCATTCCTTTGACAATTTTACAAACGCCATCATGGGTTTATATTCTAGGAATAATTGTATCACCCGTGATATGTTCAACTTGTTATTGCTTAAGTTCATTCCCTGTGCCTGTGCCTTTTGATTCATAAGTCATAATAGTTTGGTTGATGGTTCGACCGAAATGAAAGGTTAAAAATTAAGCTGACACGTACAAAGAGGAAAACGGACCCGTTTTGAAAATACTGAAAATAATCATTAACCATAAGTTACTTAATTTACTTATACTGCATGTGGACAAATTTGAACTATATCATTTAAATCAAGCAATTGTATAGTAAGACTATACAAATCCTTGTTTAAACATTTTAATTATATTCAACAAAAATTCTCTTTTTTGCAACATCTAGAAGTCTTGCATCAACAACTATAATTTACTTAATTTACTTAGACATATATACACATGTATATATGTCTCTGATTTACTGATATGTATTTATCATTAATTCATTTTAATTGTGAATATTTATTGGAGGTATATTATCTAAAGAAAATCGATAACGTTTGGAATGGACAGACGATAGATATATCAATCGGGGTTGCTTTTGTACTTGAGTGAATTACTTTACAAGGAGGCGGACACTTTAAAGTTTAAAAGGAATTAACATCAGTTTGAATTAAGTTTAACGGGGGTCGTGGCTTATTAGTTTGACGGAGGTTAACCTTATCTTAAAATAACTTGAATGACCGCAAAGGAATCTATTTGACTGGTATTGAAATAGTTTAAAATGGATTGAATAAGATAGAAACCCGTTTTTAATTTTTGTTAATCTTATTCAATATTTCAGTAATCTTTTTTTAAAGAGGGTTAATACCTATTTGGACAATCAATCTAAATTGTGGTTACTAGTGTAATGTAGAATACACAAACACACAGCAATACGCACAGTAAAACTCAGTTTAAAATAAGTCCGAATCCGATGTAAGAAAAGGTAAAAAAGAAACTAAGCAAAATGACAATGAAACATAAATTAACAAAGAATGAATGTAAGAAGTCTAATTGACGTCCTAATGTTTTTTATTATCATTAACCTTTAATCTTCAAAATGTGTTGATTACTTACCTGGACTAATAAGGCAGAGTACAGCCATCAATAGAGTCAAAAGCAATAGATATAGTTTCATGCTGATACTATCTACAAGATTAGAAAAATAAGTTTCTCTTTAACATAAGGAGTGACTACCCGATGGTGAGTCAATCAGTTGTTGAATATGAAAAAAGCGCCCGCGAAATAGATTTTATCCCACCCATTGTGTGCCTCTACCAAGTTGGGCTATTTTGACCATGTGTCGGTCGTTGGTGTCCCTATTTTTTACACTTTTTTTCAGGGAAGTCGGAAATTGGTAGAAGGTGTGGCCTGTTGTGAAACAAATACATATGCAGGATCTACTTAACGAAAGCTAAAAGATCTTACAAAATGTCTGACGACGCATCGGTCTCGCCCCTTTTGGAGTTTCATCAGTTTGTTATGTTCCATTTATAAGATTTGAACATCTTTAAACTACTGTTATCTTCCTAGAAAGTTGTTACCTCCGTCTGAGCTAGACATTGTATTGCCAGTTGGTTGGAATTCCCATTGGACTTTTGTAATCCAATATTTAAAGATTTATCCCTGTTTTATTATGAATCAACCGTTTTAGTTTGATTCATATATGTGTTTCCATCAGACATCAATCATGTATATTGGACCAAAACAATAATGTATGCTAGTTATAATTAATTAAAGTTAGAATAGCCAACATACATGTATTCATGATCATAGCTGTGCTACCTTAGTTAAGAATTATAAATAATACTACATACGAATGTTTAGTGTGTAAAATTTTAAATACTTTTATTATCAATATATATTTTGTGAATTTAGAATTTAGAAAAATGAAAACGTTCTGTGATTTATTTCTAGAAGAACTACTTACAATTTTTCCTTTTGCTTGATCATTCACAATTTCTTTGAATAGCTTGTCTTTATCTTTTTGCTTTGTCTTATATATACTTTGTTTGAAAGATCGATAACTTATTTGATTACGGTTTTTCCAGAAAAACAGGATGTGCGCACGAAAATTGAGTCATGGAGTGTTTTACGAACCTTATTGAATATAATGTGTCCGGTCGTACTAAAATTTAATATGCATTTATATACGTATGTTGATAGCAACTATGAAATGTAGACAATAAATTTGTATGATCAATATTGATATAAACCTGTGTTATGTAAACTCCAACATGGGTTATATAATATTAAAGATTAATTTCCTGTCTGTCATAGAAGATAAACTGAAATATTTCCTTTAACAGTTCTTTTAATACTTTTCTGGTTGCGAATGAGGGAGGAAAATCATTTACGGTACATGTTTTTATAAATCGTAATCATGTGAACGATTGTTTATATGGGTTATTCTCTATACACAGCTACTTTTGCATAGGTACTATTTCTGTACTAAAAATACTTAGTACTGAAAATTTACTTTTAAAATTTAGTTCTATTTCTTTACTTTAAAATTATTGTAATATTTAAGTACTTGTATTTTACAGTACTTGATTTGTACTTAATATTTTGGCACAGAAATAATACAATATTCCATGTTGGAAAATCATAATTTTAAGAGATTTGAAAAAGAAAAACTTTCAAAATGCTGAAAATGTAACGGTAGTAATCAAAAATCTGTAGTACCTACAGTCCTTGGATGGTGTAAACTTCCCACTAACACCATAACACCATACACCATACACCATACACCATTACACCATAACACCATAACACCATACACCATACACCATTACACCATACAGCTTGTACCAATACACCATACACGTTACACCTTTGCACCATACACCTAACACATTACACCATACACCATTACCCATTCTATCTACACGATCCGAAATTACCCATAATGCCATTAAATTTCAAATATTAAGATTATTATTATTGTTTATGTTTACAATTTGAAAAAAAAAACAAAATAAAAAGAACTTTCTTTTTCAACTAATGAAATGTCGTACAACATCATTCACACCATTCCCGATCACACGTTACACAATCACACCATTCCTCATACACCATAACACCATTCCCCTTACACCGTACGCCATAACACCATACACCTTACACCATTGCACCATACACCTTACACCATTACACCATACACGTTTTTGGGGGAAGTTTACACCATCCAAGGGCTGTAAATTTCAAGTACAAATTAAGTACTGTAAAATACAGGTACCTAAATATTACAAGAATTTTAAAGTAACAAAATAGTACTGAATATTAAAAGTAGATTTCCAGTACTACAGATTTTTAGTACAGAAATAGTACCTATGCAAAAGTAGCTGTGTAGATGATATATATGCTTTACTTTAGCTGTATTTAACAAAACCTTTCGATTTCGTACTTGGTTGTTTGTCATAGAAGTTGTATAAATTGTGTCCCGACCGTTTGCTATACGTCATATGTTTAAACGAAGTTATGGAATAAAAGACAAACATCGAATTATTTATTGATATAGTACTTTTAAATCATCTGTGTTACCTTATCAGATTGTAGAATTGACTGAAACTAGTTCCCTAATTCTTTTAATTTAGTTGAAATATTCAACTGTTGTATTATTTCTGACTTTATTGGAATGTTCAAATAATAATTCACTTAGTTATTCAAATATTGTTGCTTTCTATACTCCGCTAGAAAATTGTTGCACCATCAAGCGCGCTTATAGTTTTAAAAATTTGATAAATGAGAGGCCAAAGGGACATTGAGTTAATTAAATCAAATGAGTGATATGAGCGTCACTGGTGAGTCTTATGTAGACGAAACGCGCGTCTGGCGTACTAAATTATAATCCTCGTACCTTTGATAACTATTGGCATGGATCAACACATTTGTATACAACACCTGCAGTTCACGCCGTGTACTAAAATGGTTGGTTATCTTCTTTTCAAAAACCTTGAATTATACGAACTTATATGTTTTCAATATCATTTTCATAACTAGATTTAATATTTCTAGAGGCCAAAAACACTTCCAGAGTTGATTCATATTCATATTATAGTACAGATTGGTTGCAATAATTATGGACATTGTTAACCATGGGCTCTTCAAACCATTAGCAACTACTTCCAAAGCTGAAGAAGTTTTAATGTAGAATTCGCTAAAATGTGTCTGGATGACATCAATAGTAACAATATTTTGCACCAATTCTTTGTGCACAAAAACAGAAACTCATTATTTGTTAGATCAAACTAAACATATCATTTCTACCACAGGAATAGATAACCTTAGCTGTATTTGACAAAACTGTTATGAGTTTTTGGTCCTCAATGCTCTTCAACTTAACTGTAAATTACACTGAAGGTTGTATGAAAATAGTTTTAATTTTGTTTATACTAAACAATATAATTTTCATTACTTGAAACCATACACACGGTAAAAACGATTTATGATTTCCGCATTTATTATTTCAGGTTATGAATATCGACAATAGTTTGAGCATGTAACAAAAGAAATTGAAAAGTAGCTTAAACTGAATGATAACTATTATCAATTTTGTTCATTTGAAGTTATGATGACCAAAGCATCCTTAACAATGTTAACCAAACCAACTTTGACATTTTAAGACATTTTTTCTAGTCATTTCAAATCTACATATTTTAGAATTCATAAAACGTAATGTACAGCGTCTGACAACTTACTTGTAAACATTTGAATTATTTCAGATCGATTACATTTTAGGATAAGCGCAGTCATTTGTTCATTAATTCATTCATTCGTTCTGTCATTCGTTCATACATTCATCTATCATATAACTTGTTTGGTACCTACGGTGAGTTTATTTAACATATTGTGTGAAGATCGGTGCTGGTATGAAAAAACGGATTGTTTTGTATTATTAAAATTTTCTGTTACAAAATGTTAGAAATTATTATAAATTAAGGAATGTATCTCCCTCGTGCAAAGCTCTGATTCCTTTCACGGATTTGGCTATACTTTTTGGACCTTTTGGATTATAGCTCTACACCTTTTATATAAGCTTTGTATTTCAAATATTTTGGCCACAAGCATCACTGAAGAGACATGTATTGTCGAAATGCGCATCTGGTGCAGGAAAATGGGTACCGTTAATGTTATTAATACCACTGGGTCGATGCCTTTGCTGGTGGACTGTTAGTCCCCGAGGGTATCACCAGCCCAGTAGCCAGTACTTCGGTACTAGCATGAAAATTCGGATTGTTTTGTATTATTAAAATTTTCTGTTACAAAATGGTAGAAATTATTATAAATTAAGGAATGTATCTCCCTCGTGCAAAGCTCTGATTCCTTTCACGGATTTGGCTATACTTTTTGGACCTTTTGGATTATAGCTCTGCACCTTTTATATAAGCTTTGGATTTCAAATATTTTGGCCACGAGCATCACTGAAGAGACTTATATTGTCGAAATGCGCCTCTGGTGCAGGAAAATGGGTACCGTTAATGTTATTACAAATAACATTCTATCTTCCATATTCCGTCTATAAAGGCTTCCATATAGATTATAGTTACTATGTTCACAATAGCTTGCCACCTAACGATTCAATTATTTTAGCAAGTAGGTCTATGTTAATCGTTTCTTAAAACAATGATCATTTATTAATATAAAGTGATATCACAAAAATACTGAACTTAGAGGAAAATCAATTCGGAAAGTCCATAATCACATGGCAAAATCAAATAAAAAAACGCTTAAAAAACGAATGGACAAGAACTGTCGTATTCCTGACTTGGTACAGGCATTTTCAAATGAAGAAAATGGTGGATTAAACCTGGTTTTATAGCGCTAACCCTCTCACTTTGATGACAGTCTCATCAAATTCCGTTATATTTACATTGATGCGATATTATATACAAAGTAAATATATTTCATGACACAATAGTTATTACGAGTTCAATTTTGAATTTTGTCAAAATGGATACATTGATGTTAAAACAGTTCATAAATAATCGTAATGCCTACAGGAAAACAACAACTTTAAAAAAAATATATCAAGATATATACTGTATCTTCTAAAAGCTGCCGGTCAAACAGACAGTAATGTGAAACTCTGATGTATCTGCAAACTATATAAATATATGGAAGCTAACAAATATTGAGATACATATGAAATATGAAGGTAAATGTAACATTATTTTACATGACCGATTAACAGAAACTGATGCCTCTTTTTAACTTTATTATGCCACCATTTCTCTCTCTCGTTCCTCTTCTCAAAATGCACAATTTTTGTCAAACTCAAAATTGTTTTATCTGACATTTTGCACCGTAGAAAAGCATGTTCCATCAAGACGGCTTTACATGTACATGGATTAAGCTTGCATACTATATTATATGTCTAAATAAACAATATACCTATTTGTGTTTGTATTTATTTAAAAAATTGAGAATGGAAATGGGGAATGTGTCAAAGAGACAACAACCCGACCAAACAGCAGAAAACAGCCGGCGGCCTACAATGTGTCTTCAACACAGCGAGAAAATCCCGCACCCGGAGACTGGCTTCAGCTGGCCCCTAAACAAAATGTGTACTAAATGAATGAAAATGGACGTCACACTCAGCCCGAAAACATATAAATGAACTAAAATAAAAAATAAAACATACAAGACTAACAAAGGCCAGACGCTTCTGACTTGGGACAGGCGCAAAAATGCGGCGGGGTTAAACATGTTTTGTGAGATCTCAACCCCAATCCCCCCTATACCTCTAGCCAAATGTAGAATAAACAAACACACAGTAATAAGCACAGTAAAACTCAGTTAAGAAGAGGTCAGAAAAGGTAACTTAAGAAACTAAGCAAAATGACAATGATACATACATTAACAAGAGACTACTAGAAGTTACTGACATGCCAGCTCCAGACCTCCATTAAACTGATTGAAAGATTATGTGTTCATCATATGAAAATCAAGCACAATCCCTCCCATTAGGGGATTAGAATAATACCATCATAAAATATATGAGAAGAACATAACCCGTATCATTCCAACAACTGGTTTTAGAATAAATGTGTTTAATTACGATGCAAAGACCCTATGAGTGAATCAATATTAATACCAAAATATGCCATCTTTAATGAACTGACAAGTTTAAAGGTTTGGGGAGCTTTTGAGGTGAATGTCGACATTTTTGTGCTTTGTAAAGAATATAACCATAAAAAATGGGATGTGAAATACCTGAACGTATAAGGTGTCTTCATGTTGATTCCTATTTACGAATGATATCCTCGTAACGATGATAAAATTTTGTAAATGTTTTGACTAGTTTGTGATATCAAAAACTCTGTTGTAATAATTTTTCAGTAAAACAGATATTTCTTTCGTTAAAATAAAATACGTTGTTACATACACGAGCGAATCGAACAAGTTGAGATATATAAACACCATAAGATGGTGACAAGGGCACATCACCATCTAGAAATGGATAATTAACAAAGGAAATGAAATATCATCTCTTTTATCATAAATTTTGGTATTAAACTTCCCGTTAAAGATATAGATATCAGATTCCAATTTTTGGCATATTATAGAAGTGATAGTTATATATATATATATATATATATATATATATATATACTAACTAATTGCTACCAAAGTCCCGATGCGTTAAAACAGCTACTAAAGTAAGCATGATTCAGCATTTTCAAAGAATTTAAGAAATCAGTTATTATCGAAAATCTTGATGTTATATTAATATTGTTTGGACGTACAATATGTTTTTTATAACAATTTAAGATAAATATGTTACTTTAAACTCAATAAAAAATCGGGAAATGTGTAAACTCGGCCTCCAAAATGTATACGTGCCTACTTTAAATTTTGTGCCTTCTTATACAATTTTTAAAAAAAAATATTGTTAAATTGCTACTTAAGTCGCAATCACCGGAACATCTCTTGATTTTGTATTTAAACAAGTATAAGGTCGTTAAAGTCAGCGTATATATTAAGGATAAGAATAACATTTCTTTTCGGAAGTCTTTGTTAATAAACAAACAAAACGGCAGTTCTGTTGGCAAGGAAGTTATATTTGTAGAAAAAAATTAAATGTAATCAAAAACTTTCAAGAAATTACGAGTAGTTTGTCTGAAATTAAAAATACATATTAAGGAATATCAAAATTATATGTTAAATTGGAGTTGACACGTGCTGCAAAAAAAGTGCACTGGTATATAAAAGAAAAACTTGTTCAAACTTTTTGTGTTGTTTTATTAGCATAGAAATATAATTATAAGAAATGAATGCCTCTTTTTGTATTTTTTTTTTTTGGTGGTAACAGGGAAGGGGGATTTTATATTGTTGATCGTGTGCATATTTTTCGAACGAACCGCTTCGTACAAGTTGTGCTTCAGTCAACACTTTTACAACTCAATTAAATTATTAAAAGAAGCATAATTTCTTAATTGAACAATCTTATTCTAAACATGTGATACGCGTTTTAAAACCCTAGACGGCTATATTATAATAATATTTGCATGTACATTTATATTTTATAACTGACTAAGCGGTATGGGCTTTGCTCATTGTTAAACGCTTACGGGGTGACCTATAGTTATTATTTCTGGGTCATCTGGTCTCCTGTATAGAATTGTCTCATTTCTACATAATGTACATGTTATTTAAACCCGTCCCCTTACATCTATAGTCTTCTTTTTTCTAAAGCCTGCATATATTCTGGGTTTCTTTTTTACGATTGAATGTTGTTAATTGACAGGTAGTTTTAAAGAGTTTTAAATATTCTTCCCCACATATGATCAGATCAATGTTTTCGTACTTCATATATGCATGAATATGTACTATGCTTGCTTTCTCAATTAAAATTGTGATGTCACAAAAAATTAATAGCACGAAAAGCCCATGAGATGAGGATATTCTTCAGTTTTAACTTGATAAAATTTATTAACTAGTAAATTTAAAATGTTCACTGCTGTGTAGATATTTATAAAACTTCGAAGTAGTGATCAATTTCTTCACTAATTGCGATAATTTCACGTTTGTTTCCCGATCCAATTTCCTATTATTTAGGTACCAAGAAACAACATTTATAAATAGTGCTTTTCTGTGTATTGGTTTTTCTAAAAATAGAATAATCCAAAAATACGCAATTCTACTTTCTATTGATTTACCTTCTTTTCTTCGTATGAGCTTCCTATGTTAGGAACACCCCTCTTTTGAGGGTAATATGGATAAAAGTCTTTAAGTATGTACACACTCCGTGAATATATATACACTTGCTAAAATCTAAAATAAACTTTAAATAAGTGAGTGATAATTGTCAACAGCCATTATTGTTGTTGTTGTTGTGCTGGTAAATTCCTCCGTTGACTTCGGAGCACCCTGTCGTAAACAGGTATAAGGTTACCAAATGAAAAGATTGGTGGTGGTGTTCGGAAAAAGAATCAAATATATCACTAAACGTTCCTTTGTCTAAACTATTGTCTCACACGATATAAAGTTCACAGATTGTTATTATAAGTCGATCCGGCCCAAGTCGATCCGGCCCACGTCGATCCGGCCCCATGCGGCCCCATAATAAAATATGAATAAACTATATTCACTATATGGAGTAATTTGTGACAAAGAACAAATGCACTATATTACCGCAAGGCCGTAGCTACCCTTGAGGCAAGTGAGGAAATTGCCTCACTAAAATTTCGACACTGATTTTTTTTTTTTATTCAAATATATAAATATAATGGTAATTTTTGTTGTTCTGTCTCAACCTTAATTTCTATAACTTGTCATCCTTCCTTTTAAACTATTCCTCCTGGATATAACTCAACATTTCGTTTCTTTATATTCGGGTTTTCGGAATCGGACACAAATTATTCAATTTCAGAGGCGGATTTAGGGGGGGGCAGGGGGCCCGGCCCCCCCCCCTTTTTGGGAAAAAATTGGTTGCTTATATAGGGAATCACTGAAGCGTGACTAGAGCGGGCCCCCTCTTAGGTCAGTCAGTGGGCCCCCACTTATGAAAATTTCTGGATACGCCATATACGGATTAGCGCTGATAAATGAAACAACACCACTGATAGCACAACCTTTGTCATACATGTAACTTTTAACTGGCTTCTCCATTGTGTCAATCTTTTGAGATTCCCTCCTATGTTACATCCATCACAGTACCTATGGTATAATGTGTATTACACCCTCCTATGTTATATCCATCAAAGTTCTTATGGTATTATGCGTATTACACCCTCTTATGTTACATCCATCAGAGTACCTATGGTATTATGTGTATTGCACCCTCCTATGTTACATCCATCAGAGAACCTTTGGTATTATGTGTATTACACCCTCCTATGTTACATTCATCAGAGTACCTATGGTATTATGTGTATTACACTCTCCTATGTTACATCCATCAGAGTACCTATGGTATTATGTGTATTACACCCTCCTATGTTACATCCATCAGAGTACATATGGTATTATGTGTATTACACCCTCCTATGTTACATCCATCAAAGTACCTTTGGTATTATGTGTAGTATACCCTCCTATGTTACATCCATCAGAGTACCTATGGTATTATGTATATTACACTCTCCTATGTAACATCCATCAGAGTACCTATGGTATTAGTGTACTACACTCTCCTATGTTACATCCATCAGAGTACCTATGGTATTATGCGTATTACACTCTCCTATGTGTATTACACCCTCCTATGTTACATCCATCAAAGTACCTTTGGTATTATGTGTAGTATACCCTCCTATGTTACATCCATCAGAGTGCCTATGGTATTATGTATATTACACTCTCCTATGTTACATCGATCAGAGTACCTATGGTATTATGTGTACTACACTCTCCTATGTTACATCCATCAGAGTACCTATGGTATTATGCGTACTACACTCTCCTATGTTACATCCATCAGAGTACCTATGGTATTATGCGTATTACACTCTCCTATGTTACATCCATCAGAGTACCTATGGTATTATGCGTATTACACTCTCCTATGTTACATCCATCAGAGTACCTATGGTATTATGCGTATTACACTCTCATATTTTACATCCATCAGAGTACCTATGGTATTATGCGTATTACACTCTCCTATGTTACATCCATCAGAGTACCTATGGTATTATATGTATTACACCCTCCTTTGTTACATCCATCAGAGTACCTATGGTATTATGCGTATTACACCCTCCTATGTTACATCCATCAGAGTACATCAGAATTGGGCGTATGTAAGTTACATTGGTCCCTCAAGTGTTGACCAATATGATCTTCAAACATCCAACCCTCGTGAGTACTAATGTATGCAACCATTAAAACTTTGAAAATGCTTTGTCTTCTTGACGTACACATTAACTGTACCACAAGTACTGACCATTCTTATCTACAAACATTAACCGAAGTTAATATATGAATAGCGGTTTAGGGCGACCAGAGGTATCCATCGTCAATATATGTGTTTGGTGACCAGAAGTAACCAAAGTGAATGATTGTGTTATGTGAGCATTAATATAAGGTGACCAGAGGTCAACATAGTGAATATATGTACAAGGTGACCAGAGGTAACCAAATTAAATGAGTTTGTTATGTGATCAGAGCATCATTGTAACTGGACCAGAGGTAAACATGGTCAATATGTGTCCAAGGTGAGCAGAGGTAACCTAAGTCAACATATGAAGAGCGGTGTAAGGTGACCAGAGGTAACCTCAGTCAATATTGGTCAGGGGACACATTTATCGTCCATTGATTTTCATTGTCTACGAATATAGTACCTATGGTGCATGTAGTGTGAACAGTGTGTTACTTGCTATATTTTTATACCCTTTCCAAATTTGTTTCTTCATGTTTTATACCTCAAATAGCAAGTAGGGGGTGTGAATCTGAACTGTAAAAATATTTGGGTCATGGATTTTGAATTAAAGTAATCACTCCTTTTGTAATAGTATACATGCATATTTGAGTACAGTATTGCATATTGCAATTCAAATGCAACAAGTAATCAACAACAAATAGAAAACTAACGATTAAGTAGAATAAAGATGGAAGGGAAATTATAAGTCAGTCTTGTTGCCTAAAATTTCCTTTTTTCACACAATTATGTTGTTTTTAATTGATTTAAATTTCTGTTATATAATAATTGTAGAGAATATATTTTGGTTGTGGTTAAGTTGAATATGATCATTTTTCACTTTATTATGTTTTTTTATTACCATATCCTGATTTAATCTGAAATTTGTCGGATTAGTTATGAATGTTCATCCTATCTTTCCACAGTTATTTGATTCAAGTTATTGCCAAACAAATATATCATAAAAATTTCCAAAATAACCTTGACCTCTGAAAAGCAAATGGTTATTCCTTCATCATACTCAAAAATACACAACCTTTATTTTCTTGGCAGCTTTTAACTATTTTCATTGCATACTTTATGCAGTTTACAACTTTTTTTTATCTAGAATTATTACCAAAGAGGAGGGGCTTGTAAAATTTAATAGCTTACCGAACTTCATTAGCTTCTCTTTTTGATGAGGAAATTTTACTAAGCCTAGTAAAGACATCGCTTTTTTCAACAATGTTGCTGAAATCTTCAGCCAAGTCTTTTGCCTCTTCTTCTGAAAAGCCTGAAAATAGGCTGATAGAAGTCTTGATGTTCCTTCTTATTACAATTCCTGGTGAAATGTTTGCCACTGATCTGCTCCTCTGGATATAAAACAAATAGTACGTTTTCAAACACGTTTTTATCCTTTTTAACTTTTCTTACCACAATAATTTGTATGGGAAGATAAAGAATTGAAACAGTGCTGATATACTCACAACAAAGCCAGGAATGACGTCACAAGTAACGTAGAGCTAAAAGGGTACTAATGAATTGATTAATAAATATAATCAATGAAGAAGAAAAAAATATATCGAAACACTGTACCTTGGTGAAATTCCAATATTTAGTTTCCACCTTTTATTTAAATTACAATTTGTTTTAACATGTTTCAATACCTTTGTGTGATCTGATATTGTGATTTACCAGTTATATACCCTATACATCAATGTCTGATCTCTGCCTACCTTTGTTGTGATCTGATGTTGTGATTACCAGTTATATACCCTATACATCAATGATTTTTGCTGCCTTTTTATCTACCGTGTCCTTTGAAAAGACATGATCGCATATGGCTACATGCTATAGATTCGCTTTTTGTATATGTTGTTCGTAAACAAATTTAAACTGCAATGGTGAGTGAGGTATAGAAATGTGACAATTTCCGTTTTTTACCGGCAGTCAAACCATTGCTAGAGCGGGTGGTCAATTTGACTGTGTGTGATGATTGAATTTAGAAAGCTAGGAGACGTGAAATCTAATGCCTAATGCTTTGAGATTACCATACAAATCTGTGTATTTTGAATAACCTCTGAAACAACTTATTGGGTGTCCGTAGATACCCGGGGTAGGTACCCAGTTATAATGCTATTATCCCGACCTTCAATGCAGATATATACCTATTGTACTCTTTCGTCCTGATCATACGTGAAATACTTGGCACTGGACCTTTCCTACTTAATTGATTAGGATTGTCAGTTTTCCTATCAAAGGTCGGTGGTTTTCTCTGGGCACTCCGGCATCCTCCACTGACAATAATAAAAACTGGCTGCCACGAAATAACCAATGGTATGCCTGGGCGGTGCTGGGGGAAGATGTTCACTCTTATGGGTAGTTGCCTTTATGTTGGTTTTCTAGGCTTTTATGATGATTTATCGTGTTTTCCGCTTAATGAAGCACCTATTTATGTTGGAAAACACATGT
The DNA here is from genome assembly GCF_963676685.1 of Mytilus edulis. Lineage (NCBI taxonomy): Eukaryota > Metazoa > Mollusca > Bivalvia > Mytilida > Mytilidae > Mytilus > Mytilus edulis. The sequence goes on along the minus strand of NC_092357.1, from coordinate 64,172,645 downwards.
TAATGTTAGCCAAGGCCTTTATGATGAAAATGACACCTTGTATAGACCAATAATATGGTCAGTTTGGTCACTAGGGTGAAAAGATCCGGGGTTGGTATGGTCAATATTGGCGTCTGGCTATCCAAATTGAGGGTAGGGTCGATTAAAAAAAATTTGGCCTACGTCCACATATTTTTGTATTATAAATAAAGATTCAGGCATGTAAAAGACACTATAAGCATTTGTTTGGGCTATACCTGTAATATACACAAATGCCTGGGTGGTGCTGGGGGAAGATTTTTACTCTTATGGGTAGTTGCCTTTATGTTGGTTTTTCTAGGCTTTTATGGTGGTTTATCGTGTTTTACGCTTAATAAAGCACCTATTTATATACAAATACAAATATACAAATATTTTATTGGCACAAACACAATAACAATAATTTGGAAAGGCCCATATTTCAGTGCATTACAACAATGAATACAGCATACTAGTAGTTAAATATATATATAAGAACTCTATTGAAAAGCACATGTTAAAGTTATCCAAGGCCTCTACGATGAAAATGACACATTGAGATTCATTGCTAGAAAAAAAGACCTTTTAACGAGTCGTATATATCGGTTTATTAAATATATCTTTTTTAACTAAGAAAGTTGCTTTATATAATTTAACCAAAAATAAAGGTATTTTACACTTTATCTATTTCATAAATAAAAAGCAATATATATATCACTTTAATTGAGATATATTATATATGATTAAAGACTGTGCACTCTTAAGTTATATGTTTGAAGCAAGCGCATAGGTCATCATATATACATCTTCAAATTTCAAAGTGTCAGCATTTTACAAAAATTAACGCAATTGAGCTAATTTTTGGTGCATCTGAAAGATAATGTAAAAGCCTTTAAGGATAATACCATAATTTAATGAACAAATAAGTTTTTTTCATAGAAAAATATATCGTTAAAGTTTATGTATGCAGCGAAATGCATACTTAAACCCCGTGCCTACTTTGGTGAAATGATGACTTATACGGAATTTATAAATGTATTGGTTGTTCTAAAAATAGAATAATCTAAAAATATTGTATCTATCACACCTTTATATATAATGTCCTATCTAACACCCATGTCATGCCCTTGTAACACCCTAGTCAGGCATTTATGACATTCTAGTCATACACAATCAACTATATAATACATACAGACAACATATCTTTGTAATAATTGCTCTACTGTATCTATCACACCTACATGTATAAGATCTGCATCTAACACCCCATTCATGCCCTCATAGCACCCTAGTCAGGCAGTTGGGACATCCTAGTCATACACAATCAACTATATAATACATACAGACAACATATCTTTGTAAAAATTGTTCTACTGTATCTATCACACCTACATGTATAAGGTTAACATCTGACACCCCAGTCATGCCCTAATAGCACCCTAGTCAGGCAGTTGGGACATCCTAGTCATACACAATCAACTATACCATACGCACATACATCATATCTTTGTAATAATTGTTCTATTGTATCTATCACACCTTCTTTTTTAATGTCTTCATCTAACATCCCAGTCAAGCCCTTGTAACACCCTAGTCTGGCATTTGTGACATCCTAGTCATACACAATCAACTTTATAATACGTACAGACATGATATCTTTGTAATAAATGTTCTATTGTATCTATCACCCGTTTATATATAATGTCCTATCTAACACCCATGTCATGCCCTTGTAACACCCTAGTCTGGCATTTGTGACATCCTAGTCATACACAATCAACTTTATAATACGTACAGACATCATATCTTTATAATAAATGCTCTATTGTATCTATCACACCTTTATATATAATGTCCTATCTAACACCCATGTCATGCCCTTGTAACACTCTAGTCAGGCATTTATGACATTCTAGTCATACACAATCAACTATATAATACATACAGACATCATATCTTTGTAACAATTGTTCTACTGTATCTATCACACCTACATGTATAAGGTCTACATCTAACACCCCAGTCATGCCCTCATAGCACCCTAGTCAGGCAGTTTGGACATCCTAGTCATACACAATCAACTATACCATACGTCCAGACAACATATCTTTGTAATAATTGTTCTATTGTATCTATCACACCTTCATTTATAATGTCTTCATCTAACACCCAAGTCATGCCCTTGTAACACCCTTGTCTGGCATTTGTGACATCCTAGCCATACACAATCAACTTATAATACATGCAGACATCATATCTTTGTTATAATTGTTCTACTGTATCTATCACACCTACATGTATAAGGTCTACATCTAACACCCCAGTCATGCCCTCATAGCACCCTAGTTAGGCATTTGGGACATCCTATTCATACACAATGAACTATACAATACATACAGACATCATATCTTTGTAATAATTGTTCTATTGTATCTATCACACCTTCATTTTTAATGTCTTCATCAAATACCTTAGTCAAGCCCTTGTAACACCCTAGTCTGGCATTTGTGACATCCTAGTCATACACAATCAACTTTATAATACGTACAGACATGATATCTTTGTAATAAATGTTCTATTGTATCTATCACCCGTTTATATATAATGTCCTATCTAACACCCATGTCATGCCCTTGTAACACCCTAGTCTGGCATTTGTGACATCCTAGTCATACACAATCAACTTTATAATACGTACAGACATCATATCTTTATAATGAATGCTCAATTGTATCTATCACACCTTTATATATAATGTCCTATCTAACACACACGTCATGACCTTGTAACACCCTAGTCTGGCATTTATGACATTCTAGTCATACACAATCAACTATATAATACATACAGACAACATATCTTTGTAATAATTGTTCTACTGTATCTATCACACCTACATGTATAAGATCTACATCTAACACCCCAGTCATGCCCTCATAGCACCCTAGTCAGGCAGTTGGGACATCCTAGTCATACACAATCAACTATACCATACGTACAGACAACATATCTTTGTAATAATTGTTCTATTGTATCTATCACACCTTCATTTATAATGTCTTCATCTAACACCCCAGTCATGCCCTTGTAACACCCTTGTCTGGCATTTGTGACATCCTAGCCATACACAATCAACTTTATAATACATACAGACATCATATCTTTGTAACAATTGTTCTACTGTATCTATCACACCTACATGTATAATGTCTACATCTAACACCCTAGTCATGCCCTCATAGCACCCTAGTTAGGCATTTTGGACATCCTAGTCATACACAATGAACTATACAATACATAAAGACATCATATCTTTGTAATAATTGTTCTATTGTATCTATCACACCTTCATTTTTAATGTCTTCATTTAACACCCCAGTGATGCCCTTGTAACACCCTAGTCTGGCATTTGTGACATCCTAGTCTAGACAATCAACTTTATAATACGTACAGACCTCATATCTTTATAATAAATGCTCTATTGTATCTATCACACCTTTATATATAATGTCCTATCTAACACTCATGTCATGCCCTATTAACACCCTAGTCTGGCATTTGTGACATCCTAGTCATACACAATCAACTATACCATACGTCCAGACAACATATCTTTGTAATAATTGTTCTATTGTATCTATCACACCTTCATTTATAATGTCTTCATCTAACACCCAAGTCATGCCCTTGTAACACCCTTGTCTGGCATTTGTGACATCCTAGCCATACACAATCAACTTTATAATACATGCAGACATCATATCTTTGTAATAATTGTTCTACTGTATCTATCACACCTACGTGTATAAGGTCTACATCTAACACCCCAGTCATGCCCTCATAGCACCCTAGTTAGGCATTTGGGACATCATAGTCATACACAATGAACTATACAATACATACAGACATCATATCTTTGTAATAATTGTTCTATTGTATCTATCACACCTTCATTTTTAATGTCTTCATCTAATACCTTAGTCAAGCCCTTGTAACACCCTAGTCTGGCATTTGTGACATCCTAGTCATACACAATCAACTTTATAATACGTACAGACATGATATCTTTGTAATAAATGTTCTATTGTATCTATCACCCGTTTATATATAATGTCCTATCTAACACCCATGTCATGCCCTTGTAACACCCTAGTCTGGCATTTGTGACATCCTAGTCATACACAATCAACTTTATAATACGTACAGACATCATATCTTTATAATAAATGCTCAATTGTATCTATCACACCTTTATATATAATGTCCTATCTAACACACACGTCATGACCTTTTAACACCCTAGTCTGGCATTTATGACATTCTAGTCATACACAATCAACTATATAATACATACAGACAACATATCTTTGTAATAATTGTTCTACTGTATCTATCACACCTACATGTATAAGGTCTACATCTAACACCCCAGTCATGCCCTCATAGCACCCTAGTCAGGCAGTTGGGACATCCTAGTCATACACAATCAACTATACCATACGTACAGACAACATATCTTTGTAATAATTGTTCTATTGTATCTATCACACCTTCATTTATAATGTCTTCATCTAACACCCCAGTCATGCCCTTGTAACACCCTTGTCTGGCATTTGTGACATCCTAGCCATACACAATCAACTTTATAATACATACAGACATCATATCTTTGTAACAATTGTTCTACTGTATCTATCACACCTACATGTATAATGTCTACATCTAACACCCCAGTCATGCCCTCATAGCACCCTAGTTAGGCATTTGGGACATCCTAGTCATACACAATGAACTATACAATACATACAGACATCATATCTTTGTAATAATTGTTCTATTGTATCTATCACACCTTCATTTTTAATGTCTTCATTTAACACCCCAGTGATGCCCTTGTAACACCCTAGTCTGGCATTTGTGACATCCTAGTCTAGACAATCAACTTTATAATACGTACAGACATCATATCTTTATAATAAATGCTCTATTGTATCTATCACACCTTTATATATAATGTCCTATCTAACACTCATGTCATGCCCTATTAACACCCTAGTCTGGCATTTGTGACATCCTAGTCATACACAATCAACTTTATAATTCGTACAGACATCACATCTTTGTAATAATTGTTCTACTGTATCTATCACTCCTACATCTATAAGATCTACATCTAACACCCCAGTCATGCCCTCATATCACCCTAGTCAGGCAGTTGGGACATCCTAGTCATACACAATCAACTATACCATACGTACAGACATCATATCTTCGTAATAATTGTTCTATTGTATCTATCACACCTTCATGTATAATGTCTTCATCTAACACCCCAGTCATGCCCTTGTAACACCCTTGTCTGGCATTTGTGACATCCTAGCCATACACAATCAACTTTATAATACATACAGACATCATATCTTTGTAACAATTGTTCTACTGTATCTATCACACCTACATGTATAATGTCTACATCTAACACCCCAGTCATGCCCTCATAGCACCCTAGTTAGGCATTTGGGACATCCTAGTCATACACAATGAACTATACAATACATACAGACATCATATCTTTGTAATAATTGTTCTATTGTATCTATCACACCTTCATTTTTAATGTCTTCATTTAACACCCCAGTGATGCCCTTGTAACACCCTAGTCTGGCATTTGTGACATCCTAGTCTAGACAATCAACTTTATAATACGTACAGACCTCATATCTTTATAATAAATGCTCTATTGTATCTATCATACCTTTATATATAATGTCCTATCTAACACTCATGTCATGCCCTATTAACACCCTAGTCTGGCATTTGTGACATCCTAGTCATACACAATCAACTTTATAATTCGTACAGACATCACATCTTTGTAATAATTGTTCTACTGTATCTATCACTCCTACATCTATAAGATCTACATCTAACACCCCAGTCATGCCCTCATATCACCCTAGTCAGGCAGTTGGGACATCCTAGTCATACACAATCAACTATACCATACGTACAGACATCATATCTTCGTAATAATTGTTCTATTGTATCTATCACACCTTCATGTATAATGTCTTCATCTAACACCCCAGTCATGCCCTTGTAACATCCTAGTCTGGCATTTGTGACATCCTAGTCGTACACAATCAACTTTATAATACATACAGACATCATATCTTTGTAATAATTGCTCTATTGTATCTATCACACCTTCATTTATAATGTCTTCATCTAACATCCTAGTCATGCCCTTGTAACACCCTAGTCTGGCATTTGTGACATCCTAGTCATACACAATTAACTTTATAATACGTACAGACATCATATCTTTATAATAAATGCTCCATTGTATCTATCACACCTTTATATATAATGTCATATCTAACACCCATGTCATGTCCTTGCAACACCCTAGTCAGGCATTTGTGACATTCTAGTCATACACAATCAACTATATAATACAAACAGACAACATATCTTTGTAATAATTGTTCTTCTGTATCTATCACACCTTCATTTATAATGTCTTCATCTAACACCCCATTCATGCCCTTGTAACCCCCTTGTCTGGCATTTGTGACATCCTAGCCATACTCAATCCACTATATAATACGTACAGACATCATATCTTTGTAATAATTGTTCTATTGTATCTATCACACCTTCATTTATAATGTCCTATCTAACACCCATGTCATGCCCTTGTAACACCCCAGTCTGGCATTTATGACATTCTAGTCATACACCATCAACTATATAATAAAAACAGACAACATATCTTTGTAATAATTGTTCTACTGTATCTATCACACCTACGTGTATAAGGTCTACATCTAACACCCCAGTCATGCCCTCATAGCACCCTAGTCAGGCAGTTGGGACATCTTAGTCATACACAATCAACTATACAATACATAGCATGCATAGAGACAACATATCTTTGTAATAATTGTTCTATTGTATCTATCACACCTTCATCTAACACCCCAGTCATGCCCTTGTAACATCCTAGTCTGGTATCTGTGACATCATCCTAGTCATACACAATCAACTTTATAATTAATACAGACATCATATCTTTGTAATAAGTGTTCTATTGTATCTATCACACCTACATATATAAGGTCTACATCTAACACCCCAGTCATACCCTCATAGCACCCTAGTTAGTCATACACAATGAACTATATAATACATACATACTTCATATCTTTGTAATAATTGTTCTTTGTATCTATCACACCTTCATTTATAATGTCTTCATCTAACACCCCATTCATGCCCTTGTAACCCCTTGTCTGGCATTTCTGACATCCCAGCCATACACAATAAACTTTATAATACATACAGACATCATATCTTTGTAATAATTGTTCTATTGTATCTATCACACCTTAATTTATAATGTCTTCATCTAACACCCCAGTCATGCTCTTGTAACACCCTAGTCTGGCATTTGTGACATCCTAGTCATACACAATAAACTTTATAATACATACAGACATCATATCTTTGTAATAATTGTTCTATTGTATCTATCACACCTTAATTTATAATGTCTTCATCTAACAACCCAGTCATGCCCTTGTAACACCCTAGTCAGGCATTTATGACATTCTAGTCATACACAATCAACTGTATAATACATACAAACAATATATCTTTGTAATAATTGTTCAACTGTATCTATCACACCTACATGTATAAGGTCTACATCTAACACCCCAGTCAAGCCCTCATAGCACCCTAGTCAGGCATTTAGGACATCTTAGTCATACACAATCAACTATACAATACATACAGACATCATATCTTTGTAATAATTGTTCTATTGTATCTATCACAACTTCATTTATAATGTCTTCATCTAACACCCCAGTCATGGCCTTGTAACATCCTAGTCTGGCATTTGTGACATCCTAGTCGTACACAATCAACTTTATAATACATACAGACATCATATCTTTGTAATAATTGTTCTATTGTATCTATCACAACTACATATATAAGGTCTACATCTAACACATCATATCTTTGTAATAATTGTTCTATTGTATCTATCACACCTTCATTTATAATGTCTTTATCTAACACCCTAGTCATGCCCTTCTAACACCCTAGTCTGGCATTTGTGACATCCTAGTCATACACAATCAACTTTATAATACATACATACAACATATCTTTGTATTAATTGTTCTACTGTATCGATCACACCTACATGTATAATGTCCTTTCTAACATCCATGGCATGCCCTTGTAACACCCTAGTCAGGCATTTATAACATTCTAGTAATACACAATCAACTATATAATACATACAGACAACATATCTTTGTAATAATTGTTCTACTGTATCTATCACACCTACATGTATAAGGTCTACATCTAACACCCCAGTCATGCCCTCATAGCACCCTAGTCAGGCATTTGTGACATCCTAGTCATACACAATCAACTATGCAATACATACAGACATCATATCTTTTTAATAATTGTTCTATTGTATCTATCACACATTCATTTATAATGCCTTCATCTAACACCCCAATCATGCCCTTGTAACATCCTAGTCTGGCATTTGTGACATCCTAGTCATACACAATCAACTATATAATACATACAGACATCATGTCTTTGTAATAATTGTTCTATTGTATCTATCACACCTACATATATAAGGTCTACATCTAACACCCCAGTCATGCCCTCATAACACCCTAGTCAGGCATTTGTGACATTCTAGTCATACACCATCAACTTAATAATACATACAGACATCATATCTTTGTAATAATTGTTCTATTGTATCTATCACACCTTCATTTATAATGTCTTCATCTAACACCCCAGTCTTGCCCTTGTAACACCCTAGTCAGGCATATGTGACATCCTAGTCATACACAATCAACTATATAATACAAACAGACATCATATCTTTGTAATAATTGTTCTATTGTATCTATCACACCTTCATTTACAATGTCTTCATCTAACACCCCAGTCTTGCCCTTGTAACACCCTAGTCTGGCAGTTGTGACATCCTAGTCATACACAATCAACTATATAATACATACAGACATCATATCTTTGTAATAATTGTTCTATTGTATCTATCATACCTTCATTAATTATGTCTTCATCTCACTGTTCTAACACCCCAGTCATGCCCTTGTGACACCCTAACCAGGCATTTGTGACATCCTAGTCCTACACGCTCAACTATATAATACATACAGACATCACATCTTGTAATAATTGTTCTATTGTATCTATCACACCTACATATAAAAGGTCTACATCTAACACCCCAGTCATGCCATCAGAGCCCCCTAGTCAGGCATTTGGGACATCCTAGTCATACACAATCAACTATACAATACAAACAAACATCATATCATTGTAATAATTGTTCTATTGTATCTATCACATCTTCATTTATAATGTCTTCATCTAACACCCCAGTCTTGCCCTTGTAACACCCTAGTCAGGCATTTGTGACATCCTAGTCATACACAATCAACTATATAATACAAACAGACATCATATCTTTGTAATAATTTTTCTATTGTATCTATCACACCTTCATTTATAATGTCTTCATCTAACACCCCAGTCATGCCCTTCTAACACCCCAGTCTGGCATTTGTGACATCCTAGTC